>NW_015624601.1:268477-277166 GCF_001515625.1 Sinocyclocheilus rhinocerous | reverse complement strand
ATATATATAGTAAGCTAATTGTGTTAGCTATATAAAAACAATAGAAGTATGTGGAATGTCCAGATCTGGACAGCTAAGTAAACGTGTAAGAGATGCGCTAGTGGCAGATCTGAGCCAATAGTTGATCAGCCGCTGACCTAAGAAAATTAATAAGTGGTGGATAAAGCTGAGGTGGAAAGCCAGGAAATTAAGAGAGTCTTTCCTGCTGACCCAGCATGTGATTGCTGAGCATGTGTGTTGGTTGACTGTTGTGAGAGCCTATGCCTCGAGTTTGTGTTACTAAGTACTTCTTTTGTTAACCAATCTAACCTGTTTATAATTTGACTCTGTTGAACTATATACTGTTCAAATTCCTTTGTTGTTGCCCGTATTTAATTGTGGAAGCCGTATAGAGATGGACGCCATTTTCTTTTGCTAATCGTGTTTTCACCTGTTTTAAGTTAGTTAGGGAGTGAGGTAAGAGTTATGTTGTTTACATTTGTTTTTATTATTATTATTATTATTATTATTTATTCAGGTAAGTTAGTTTGATCCTCCCAACATTTAGACTTCTTTTGTTTGTTGTTTTGGCCTGGTCCCCTCTTGAAGTTTCTTGCTCCCGCTTTCTTGCTTTTTTTTTGCACCTTTTCTCCAACCTCTAGACAAAAAAATGTAACAAATGTCACAACTGTGCAGTAATTTCATCACGTACTGTTGTTCAGAGGGCCATCAAAGCAAAACATAAAACTTACAGAGGCTACACGAGTGCTATCGAAGAGCATTCAAATGTGGATTGACAGAATTAGATAAATAAGAATATAATATACATAAATGCGAATATCTAACTAAATATTGCAACTACAAGTAATTTCGTACACGAACTTGTGTACGCACTTATATACGCACTCCGTGTAGATGTAACTAGTTCACGTATTTCTTTAAAAAGAAAAACAATTATTTCTTTGCTGTCATTCCATGATGATTCTACAAAAAAAATCGTTAAATTAAAGCAATCAAATTGTGTGTTTGAGTTATAGCTTAGGCTACTCAAGAATTCAAATTAAGTGCAACTAACATGCTTATGAAGCTTAGTCCTTCTAACATAAAGTTCTACTAACTTAATCTTGCATTTTATTAATAAAAACGAATTCTGCGTTTACATTGATTTACTCTAGGCCAGCATTTTTTCTATACTTAAAGATGAACAACCTTTTTTTCTCTCTCTCTCGTCCACATTAATTTTAAAGCCATTTTGAGTAGCGGCACCGTCGTTATTAATGTTTGAAAAGCTGCAGTGCATCTGCATTCGTTACGTTCATTCTCCATGTCTGCATCTGTCTTTTTAAAAGGGAATGGAAGGGATAAAAGTTTACTTACACGAGCGAGAGTTGTGGACAAAGTTTCATGAAGTGGGAACTGAAATGATCATCACCAAAGCAGGGAGGTAAGACACAAATGTTTACAAATGTTTCGAAAATGCATTGCATATTTTCGGATAACCTAGGCTATATAAAAATAAAAAATGCACACAAAGCACAATTACGAATTTATCATTACAATCGTTATAATACTAATTCGCCTATTATTATTAATAATTATAATACTAATTTAACAATATTCATTATAAATGAGTCTATTCTTTTATATATTCTTCCTACTGCAATGGACATATATAGATTTTAATATACTTTTTCCATTTTGATTTTTAACGGCACAATGTGGTTTGCTTGGGGCTATATAGATTAGCATAAAAGTCAGGTTTCTACACAGCTCTAATAGTGATTTCTAAGTGGTTCGTTTAGATGTATTTCAACATTTTAACTTTGTATTATATAAGTATTATTTATACTACTTTGTATTTGTTTTTTTATTATTAAGAATGTATTTTGAAAGTTTGAGATTACAACATTTTGCATTGTTAGCAGTGAGCTAATTCCAGTAAATCAGTAAGCATTAGTTTGACCCCATAATTTAAGAGTTTTTATGCGAATTATTACTGGAGCTGGAAATATTCATCATTTGGATTCTCGATGCAGATTTTTCCAATATTGTTACAGTTATGCACCAAACGTTGATCTCACTTTAAAACGTTAAGAACATTTGTTTACAATATTATCATCGCATACTAACAGCATTGTCTCTGAAATGTACAATTAACGGGATTTGCTAGTCTGTTTTAAGTTTACTAATTGTTTATAAGATAGCAGCAGTCTGGTGGTTTATATCTGCGGCATTGTTATTATTCTCTTTTAGCGGAGAAGTGTTAGAATATATTGAACACTGAAGTTAGTATTTCAGCAAGCGTGTAGTCCTCTTTCATTAACAATCAGATGCGGGTTAAAAAAATTAAATCAGTGGGCATTAACTTCTCACTGCGACTTTGCTGTTGCTTGACATTAGGCTCAGTGTGAGAGGATAAAAAGATCGAGAAATACCGAGATCATCGCTGGAAATTATTTTGATGTTTAACGTTATAAATGCCTCAATGAGTCCGTATGCCTGATAGCAAATTGTATTGCAGTTCTTGTCATTTATTATTCAGTCACATCGCGGCGGCTTTCAAAAACGGATTTTCTCTCTGAACACAGCTGGACAAGGTGGCTTTTGTACTAATATCGTTTCCTCGTCAGTTTAGTGAAAAAAAGTATTCTCTACCTTATAGTCTGGAGTAAAAACTCTTGACAAAATCGCCACAAACCTGAACAGGCAACTCGACCGTTCAACATAACTGATTTTGTGGAGTGTCAAAAAATCGTCTCCATGACGCTTCAGAATAAATATTATACGCTGGTTTAAAATGATCGATTTAGGCTATATGTATTTTAAATGAATATAATATGTTTTCTCCTGTAACAAATCTACACTGAAGTTGAAAAATAAAAGTCTAGTAGTAGTAGTAGTAGTAGCCTATGTCATCATAATTAAATAAAAGCTTAAACACATATTGTAGGCAATCCGTGCTGTAATATTTTCCCATTTTTATCCACAGGCGGATGTTCCCAAGCTTCAAAGTGAAGGTCACCGTGTTGAACCCAAAAACCAAATACATTCTGCTGATGGATGTTGTGCCAGCGGACGACCACCGCTATAAATTCGCCGATAACAAATGGTTCGTGAGTCAATTGTTTTATTAAGAGTCAAAGTTACTGATGCAGGTTATTTATTTGCTAATTTTATTTCTGACATTCCTTTTTTTTCCCACTTAAGTAGATGGCTTCTGGAAGATTTTCAAAGTCGTTTAAAGCAAAAGTTTAAAGTTTTCAATTGTCCATCTTAGCCAACTTCTAGTACTAAAGAGAACCTTCTCAAATGTTCCTGACAAGACCTGTCAGAATATCAAGCTGGTGCAACACATATTAGTCAAATAATTAAATTAGGCTCATTCATTCTCATTATTAATCCTTAAAGATTATAGGTGCAGTGCTGAGGGACACAGACTAAGTAAAGGAGGCAGTGTGGCCATTCAAATATTCCTTAATGGTAACACAAATTAGTTTTTACATTTCAGTTTAAACAATTTAAACTTTAAAATGTATACATTAAGGATGAGAAAAAATAACCTTCGCATTGCTGTACAGACAATTCCATCTGCTGCACAGAACTGCTACTTGTTTTATATTCCTTTTTTAGGGTCAGTGGTTTTAAATTGTTGAGGTTATTGAGGGAGGATGTCCACATGCCAATATCCCTGATAATTACCCATTCAGTGCAAGCTCATGGAACTAATGGCCCTCTTGATCAACCATCATCTTAGCCATTAACCAAATAAACCGGACTTTGAAAGACATGTACAATACACAAGGCAGTGATGCATGATAATGGGAGGTAGTAGGCTGGATCGCATTTCAATTGCAATAAAGGAAACATGTTGAGGGAACAAAACATCTTTTAGTTTTAATGAAATGATCCTTGTAATAATTAATGCATGGACAAATAAACAGAATCTCAAATCTGTCACAGTGACTTCCCTAATACAGCAGAGAGTAATATCAATGATCACATGACAGATAACTAAGTAAGATAAAAGTAAATAAAATATTTAATGTATTATAGACTACAGTGTTGAGGGAAGTCAATGTGTATTTACAATGAAGCAAATGTATGTATAAATAAAGACTAAATTGTGTTTAAAATGCTGTTTTTTGCACTACAAATCAGGTCTGTGACAGGGAAAGCAGAACCTGCGATGCCGGGAAGGCTGTACGTCCATCCAGATTCTCCAGCCACTGGAGCGCACTGGATGCGGCAACTGGTGTCTTTCCAGAAGCTTAAATTAACAAACAACCACCTTGATCCCTTTGGACATGTGAGTGAATAACTGATTCATGGATTTGCTTTGAAACTTTTTGCTTGAATAAACAAATATATTACTGACAAAATTATCACATTTTGGATTGTAGCTATTTGAAATCAGCACACACACAAAAAAAAATGAAATGACAGCAGAGAAAGAGGATTTGAGTTTTTAAAGAGACACACATGTCGATCTGATCAGGTAGTGTTGTGGATGAATTGTATCCAAGGATCTAGATCAGGAAATCCACCCCTGAAGAGGTGCTACTGACAAAAACCAGAACAGTGTAATAACCAAAACACATCTTAAATCCGGTAATGATAATTGTGACAACAGAAACACGGGCAGACAGCCTCAGATGTGAAAACACTAAATTCAGATTATAAATTTACTCTCTGTAAACTAGTGTGGGTTTAAAGAAATTGCATTCTTCAGGAACCGGAGATTTTAATATGTGTAGCATCCACTTTCAGCATAATGCACAGTCAACTAATATAGAGGAGTTTTTTGCTGTTGGTGAAAGCAAGACCAGCCCGAGCTCAGGAGTTTCAATTCAAAAGTCGCTCAGCTCAAAGTTTTACTAAAGCATGAGGTTCAACATTTCTCAGATTTCTGGACAAGCTAGATCACCTTAAGAGTGAGATTAGAAAAAGAAGCATTGTGTCTGTATCTGAACAGATGGTGCTTAGATGTCTCATATGCATATCTGTGACTGCAAGCAGTTTGCTGTTTAGTTCGGATCACAAGGTTGACGTCGATCAGGCTTGTTTTCCTGCCAAACCTCAGCTGGTAGAATGAAATCGGAGCCCAGCTGGAATGTGAGCCTAGTTGTAAATTTCTGTCCAGAATGCATTTTTGATTGGCTGCAGTGGTTCTTGGCATGCCCCCTTTTGTGCTGAAAGAGTGCCCTGGGATTTATAAATGAAGTATGGCTTCTCAACCAAAATAACAATCTATCGGTTTGTTGTTCCAGGTGGTTGAAATAATTTCAGACCTATTTATAATTACTAGTCTTGCTGAACATGCAATAAGCAGGAACATGTTAGGCAATACATGAAACAAACCAATAGTTCAGAACTCTGTCTTAATTTTTGACTCCAATGATGAGATAAAAATGTCTGAAAGAAACTTAGAATAATTCCCATGTGGATAACTTACAAAGCATGCACACAGTAAAAGCAATAGTTAACTTGCGAGGATGAGAACACAGTTTGAATTTTCCAAGTTAAAGATGTTTTTAGATGGAAGAAAACTACAGCTTTGGCTTTGATCATTTACCATTCATCAAGCGTTCATAGGCCTACACATTCTTTGCCTCTTGCAGCCGTCCAGAAATATCAAAATGGCAGAGTTTGGATAACTGTGCTTCAAACTGTTTATAGTTAATGACAGAGTGTGATGAGTGATGGACAGAGGTATACAAAGGCTGTTAATTTGCAGTGTTTCAGAGTCCCTGTGATGTTGGCAACATGAAAGAGTGGGGCAACATTCATGGCCCTCAGTGATCGCTCACTATCATTAAAAACTATCATACAGCGTAGGGGAAAATGGAGAAATGGGACAACAGGGCACCCCCAGAACAGACAAATGCTGCACTCCCAGTGGGTGGTCCCACAAAAAAACTTTTCTCATGTTCATACAGTTCTCCAAATATTCTTATGTCTCACTCAGCTTTTCGCCAAAACTGTGTGTTTGCAATTCTTGTTTAATCCAAGTAGGCCCTACAGTGTGCATGGCTGCATGCCTGATGCTTCAGAAAACTGTGAATTATTTAATTTCGACATCACAGATATTAAAGCAATGCATTTTGTATTTTACCTTCAGCAATAAATCATCTTGTCGATCTTGAGCAAAAGCAATATTCTCCACTGAGAGCAATGGTAAAAGTTCACAGCGAGCCCTGCTTTCCAAGTCTCAGTGTTGTGTTGAGCCAAGAGCTGCTTGGAGGGAGTGGACCGATGCCACTGATCAAAGGAGAAACACTGCAGTTGTTTGGAGAATGCATGCGAGGGGAAAAGCATGGAAATGGAAAATAGGAATGCATGTGTGTGTGTGTAAACTTGGCATGCTCATCCAGAATGCAAAGTTTAGACAAAATCCACTTAGAGTAGCCAACATTACACACACACATTTGACTTGTAGGATAGAAACAACCCACAAAGCCGACAAGAACTTGGACAAAAGTCATTTTAATAATATTCTTCTTAAAATCCATACTCAAGACAAGTGACCACTGCAAAACAGCTACTACAGATGGACATTTTTCAGCACTCCTGTAAAACTTCTGTTTGGTAGACAGATGTAGCGTTTGAGTCTCCTTTGAACATTAAATAGCATTTGGCAGGAGGTTTCAGAGATGGACAAAACCGTTTTGCATGTATTAAAACATGCAAAAGGAGAAAAAAGGGGACATTGCTTAGCAAAGTGTCTCTAGAAATCCGAGACTACAATTAGGCTTGTCCACGGAAAGCAGGTCTCAAGTTTAAGTGCGGACAGACGGACCGCAATAGCGCTAATTATTGATCTCAAAGCGGTACGGAGGAGGTCATATTTATATCAAATGTATTACTATTAATATAGTAGGCTATATTAGCCTACTGTCTGTAATCGAAACGATCAGCTGAATAATGCGCACGTGGATGCGAGATGTTTGCTTTACAAGGTCGGTCATGTTTGCGCTCTATTTTCTCTCCAGATTATCCTGAATTCCATGCATAAATATCAACCGAGGATCCACATCGTAAAGGCAGATGAGAATAACGGATTTGGATCCAAAAACACCGCTTTCTGCACCCATGTGTTCCCAGAAACGGCTTTCATTGCAGTCACATCTTACCAAAACCATAAGGTAACGACGGGATAAAATGAGTGACGAGAATTTTAGGTTATCGTGTTGTGATAATTTTTAACATTATAAATATGAAGTAAAAGAATAGATTCGATTTTGTTAATCTACGAAATGATAGAATTAGCATAGGTTTATCTGTTTTAGGAAAGTAACAAAAATTCGACTTATAATTCCTGGTTGATAGAATGATTCCAATTCAATTACTCGTAAGACCATGACAACAGCTTGATTTCATAGCCTTTTAGGGACTGTGGCAGATTTGCAGAAGAAGAAAAAAATATTTGTGTAGCAAGCAAAAATATTGTTGCTAATTGTAACTGTTGATTCCTCTGATACGAATTTATAATATTCATTAATGTAACGAGCATTTATAAATCTATTTATTTACTTTACCTGTTGATTTTTCCTCTCTGAATTCAAGAAAAGGTATCAGTTCATAAGCCGGCTAAGTGATTTTCTTGAAAGCATAGCTCGTCTTGCATATTGAAAGTCTGGCTGTATTACAGTTAATAATGCAACGCGTTTATTGTTAGACACACAGCTCAGCGAGAATTACTATCACATATTTTACTTAGAAAAAAAAGAATAAAAGATGTCCGAAATGTTTATATGGCTAAGCACTATGAAAACGAAATGTTACACTAATCATGATTTATTATTTAGTCAGCTGTTATATTTCTCAGAATATTCAAATTTCGAAAATTGGTTAATAGTCTAGTTCCAACCATGATATTTCTACCTCGTCATTCTAAGCTAGTTGATTGAACATGATATAAGTGGGGGGGAAATCGTTTGTAATAATAACTAAATACAGAGATAAATGACTGTACACCCAAACAATATGCACAGTGTGTCCTTAATAAATGATTACATTATTTGTCATAGGCATGTCTGTGTTTTTGTCACACTTGTTGCACTTTTGGATGGTCAGTTGTTAATGTAACTTTTGTGCAGTTAAAAACTCGTTTTTCGCTGTAGTCAAATAGTCCAAATAGTCCAAATAGTTGATAGTGCGTATCATATTTGCAAATAAGTATATGATAAAGATGGACACTTCGTTTCGGGTGAGTCTAACACTCATCTGGATAACGGTTTGTGTAATAATTGATTCGACTGGTGTGAGAAAGAATCGAACTGCGCACATTTAGCAGACTTTATTTTAGACCACTTTTGTTTACCAGTATTTATTCATTGAATGCAGTTAGAGTAAAACACCGGGACGGCCAAAGGTCTGTTTGTTTGACGTCTCTAGAAGGCTTTTCGACGCTTTTTTTAAGAGACCGCCGAGATGAAGTGCATATACTTTGTTGTTTTTTCGCCCTTGCTTTTAATACAAAAAGAAAAATGTTGGTTTTTAATTAACGGACAGGATGAAGTCTATTAATTATTTACACTGCTTGGTTTTTACATTTTTTCACCACTTATTTCTCTTACTTATAACCAATCAGGTTACCTTTATCTCATCACGAGCAACATTTCACTAGTTACATATGAGCATATGACACATATTCTTCCTTTGTATATATATATATATATATATATATATATATATATATATACACACACAC
>NW_015624601.1:235887-268467 GCF_001515625.1 Sinocyclocheilus rhinocerous | reverse complement strand
ACACACTCTCTCTCTCTCTCTCTCTCTCTCACACACACACACACACACACACAATTTCTCATATATATAAAACCTGCTGCTGTGACGCACGGCTCTTTTTTCCAAGATTCAATAAACCCGCACTTCAGTTAATTAAATTGAGCAGAATGAAAACAGAGAAATAAAGTGAATAAAAATAAGAAAAGATATAAACTGAATAAATATAAAGGCGAAAACAACAGGTAACTGTAGTGAACAACAACTTGAAAGAATTCGCATCTACCAAAGCGCCGCCAATTCAGGTCAACCTTCGAAAAATACATTATTACAGACAATATTTTGAAAAATTTCAGTTTGCACTTTTAAATGGAGCATCAAAATTGTCATATACAAAACCACTCAGTTTTGTGAAGTCTGCCAAGCACATAGTGCGTTTATGAGAGGTGAAAGGTGCGTCCCAACATGTCTTTTTTTTTTTTTTTACAAGGTCTCATCTCAAGTGAGAGCCAAAGTAATGTCAAAGATCAGGTCCTGTTAGGAAACACACCACAACAACCAAAAATGAAACCTTTGCAGAGACAGTGAGTCTCATTAAAGGACTATCCATAAACTCACCTCAAACCCGCAAAGAGTCTATCAGTACACATCTTGTCAAATCGCTTTTGTAAATTTGGCAGTGGCACTTGGGATTAACCTTATATACAAATGTTTGAAAACCAAAGAAGTTATCATTAAGACAAAAAGAATGTCTGTCCTTTTTAATTCAAAAACGCTATTTACAAAAGACAAAATATTTTACGTTGACCTCTAACAATTTATATTAGATCTCACAGACGATGACAGGATTTACATTATCTGTGCTTCTTGTGTGGAATTATTAGAAACATTTTCAGTTTTATGTAAAGACAAAACTCTACACCAATCTTTAACCAAACTGACAGATGTCAGCTTCTACATTAGTGCAGCATCAAAAAACCACAACCTGGGTACATCAAGATGTCATCTTTTCATCATCTGCTGACAAAGCAGAGAAAACCACTAGGATAATTTGTAAATTTCCACATAGAGCTGCTCATTATGCTCCTTTATAGACATTGTGCAATAAAATATTCTATTAGATATGGTTTCAAAGACAAGACTGAAGTGATTGTTCCAGTGGGTTCCCTCATTCCCACAGAAACTTACAAAGCAATCAGTTGGTCAGTGCAGAACAGTGGTCAGTGCAAATTCATGAATGCATTACTGCAAACGGTAAAAAGGTGGTAATAGCCAATCATCTATACATCATCTTTTGAATTTTCTTTTACTCTGCCAAGATGCATCATTTAGAAATAAAACAATGTCTTGTGGGCTCTAAGATGTCAAAAGCATGCTTTCATGTCATTAATAACAAGATATCTGGAGTTCAAATCAGGTTGAGAATCTCACTGTTTGTTTTAAGTGAATGTAGAGACTTCAGCAGTATTTAAACAGTGAATACAGGTGCTGAAGACCAAACACTGAAGCGAGGTAACACTAGTGTGTTGGCTGTTTTACAGATCACCCAGCTGAAGATTGAGAACAATCCCTTTGCAAAGGGCTTTCGTGGAAGTGACGATATGGAGCTGCATCGCATGTCAAGAATGCAGAGGTGAGTCTGTGAAGAGTGACATTTACATGAGCGAGAGCTTGCATAGAGTTAATTATAGTGATAAACAAACCTATCAGCCATCCTAACAGCTCAGGTTAGGAGCTCCCTCTTTATATAGGTGTCCTACACACAGCCACTCTAAATATGCTCACATCAGGCCTGACAGGAGACTTGACCAGTGTCGTCTGATGGGCAGTTAGATTAAAACTAAACTAAATAGGGCAGTGTTGATCAATGCACAAACGCTCACCCAGCACAGATACAAACCAGAGACGGCTGCTTTCCCAAAGGCAGTGCTCTTGACTGAGGGGACACTTGTTATTTGAGTGTTCCTCTTGAAAACCATCCACTCCCGGAGTTGCTGACTCTCATCTGACTGGCCCTACAACCATGGCAATATCTCTCTTTCAGTTCTGTGTAGATCCAGAACAGTTGTCTGCAGTTGTGATATTGTTGGTCCAGTGGAGGCAAAGACCACATGGCTCGTGTTCTTATTTTCTCCAGATGACTGCAGTATAGAGTGTGGAAAAACACATTTTCAAAGCAGAAAATCTGGTCGTAGGGCCCACAGCAGCCAACACAGGCGTTGTCCACTCCAAAATGACAGACTTCATTGATACACTAGGAAAAAATGGCAATGCTTTTTCCATGCCGTAGTTAACTTTGTCTGTTGTTACTTTCAAACAAGCAGAGAAAGAATTGACTAATGTCTCCCATGAGCGCCTTCTATTGAGTTTCCAGATAATGACCTGAAGACTTTAAGACCCAACTAATGCCTGTACGATTCTCCTACTGAATCGTTTACACGGCACTGCTATTAGCATGACTTTATGCATTCAGCAGAAGCTTTAATCCAAGGTGGTGTACAAGCAAGGAACCACTATTCGTTGAAAAGAGTAATGCATCATAAAACTACAGAAAGAATAAAGAAACTCCACCATGGTGCTCTGTAGAAGTCAAAGGTCCTGATATCCTATCTGTCCTCCACTGTCAAACACTGAGACGAAGCAGGTCTGGTCTTAGTTAAACTCGGACCAACTGAAAACCAGGTCAGTGGTTCAAAAGAAATAGCGTAGGAATTAAAGCAAAGTGCCTCTTACAACTTTCATTGATTAATTGGCATGGAAAAGCCCCCGTCGCAGACAGATGGCGAACAGATTATTCTGGCGCAGTGGTGTGCGCCGATGGTGGATGTGGTTAGTTACCAATGGAATGGTTGCAAGATCCCTGACTGAAAGACAGCATGTAAATGTATGCCATGAAATGGCTCATGAAGTCTGTTCTGTTCCCTAAAGCACCAAGGAGTATCCAGTGGTTCCTCGCAGTACTGTGCGTCAGCGGGTTGGCACCAGCCAGAGTCCATTTGGCAGTGACGTGCAAGGTCTGTCTACTCCTAGCGCCATGAGCTCTCAGTACTCGTGTGAGAATGGGGTCACGAGCACATCCCAGGATCTGCTGCCTCAGTCAAGCTCTTACCCGCTGCCCCATGAACACAGCCAAGACTATCACTGCATTAAGAGGAAAGGTGGGTCCATCATGTCATTTGAAATTTTACCTTTTAGTGTTAATTATCGGTTGGGATATTTCTAGATCAGTGCTTCTCAACCATACTCCTGGAGCCTGCATGTTTCCTTAATCAAACACACCTGATTCAGGTCATCAGCTCATTAGTAGAGACTCCAAAACCTGAAATGGGTGTGTCAAACAAAGGAGACATGCAAAATGTGTAGTGTTGGGCTCCAGGCATGTGGATGAGAACCACTGCTCAACCACTGAGTTCATTTCCATCCCATTTGATCTGTGCAGTTGAGGACGACTGTCACACAGGAGAGCACTCATTCAAGAAGACCTATGTGGAAAGCTCATCCAGTGAGGACGATCACTACTATCGACCCGTTAGCTACTCTCAGTCTCTGGGTCTTAACGGCGCCCCCTACAGGGCCGAGTCTGGCCAGCGGCAGGCTTGCATGTATGCCAGCGCATCGCAATCCACCGAGCCCATGCCCAGCCTGGAAGACATCAGCTGCAACACCTGGGCGGGCGTCTCACCTTACGGCGGCTGCTCGGTGACGACCATGCAGCAGATGGAGCGACTGCCCTACCAGCACTTCTCAGCTCACTTCACCTCAGGAACCCTCGTGTCCAGATTGAGCGGCGTCGCAGGCCACGCCTCACCACAGGTGGGTGACACCCATGCGATGTACCAGGGTTCCATGTCCCATCAGTCGCTGGGCCGCCAGTGCAGTCCGAGTGCGGGAATTCAGTCACCAACTGCCGGCCTGCAGGGCAACGAGTACTTGTACACTCATAGTATACCCCGCACCCTGTCCCCGCACCAGTACCACGCCGTACACAGTGTAAGCATTATGCCTGACTGGAATGAGGGCAGCTAACTGGATTCTCTCGAGCAGCATAAGAGGCCCCAACATGGAGGAGAGGCGCTTTTTTGCATATTTATATTTTTTATATCTAAGCTGCCTTTGAGAGCTTGTGGCATAGGCAACTTGTGTCATAAACAGTTTGAGGCTAGTTCAACTGGCTGAGGCAGCAATGAATGTCTCAGTGTTTGAGCAGGACAGTAACATGAGACATGCATTTGCAAGATACTGACTGTATATCAGGGACAAAGAACTTTTCCCTTTCAATGCAAAGACAAATGCACAAGGTTGCCAACAAATTTATTGACAAACCTTTTATTAAAAAAAGAAAAGGATGACAAAATAATGAAAGAAACCAATCCAGTTTTATAGTACTTTTTCATTTCATTATTTGAGTTGTTTTTGACTTTGTACTTTGAAGGTATGAGGCAATATGTTATAGAACAAATGTTTGGGATTTTATGCTTGATGGTTTCTTTAAACCTGTATGGGAATCTGGTCAGTGAGCACCATTTGTCTCTCAAATCACAGCAGATTATGTGCTGATTTTTAGCTAGTCAAGACTAACGCATTTTGGTGGCGCAGATTTTTTTCAGGGATGTATTACAAGTTTTTTCCACTTAAATCAGTGTTCACAAATTATGTATGCATCTTTATGTCTCTGAATTACCAGTAGGTCCATGATACAAAAAGTCTGTAAAAATAATTGGATAAATGAGCACTTTTTTACAAAAATGTTAGCTGGAAATTGTGTGGCACAGCACACAATACAAATTAACAGTACAACAGATTGATAGTTTAATAGTACTTATAAGCTAGTTATCATGGCCATACTGGCCCCGGTATCTCTGTTTGTACACGGATGAGTAACGTCTTTCTCGGAGCACCAATCACAGAGTTAATAACTCAAAAATGCTATTGAGTTATTCTAGAACATCTGAGATACAATATCGCATCAAACTTTGGTAAGGAGATCTTTATTTTTGGACACTTGTAATAAGCAGATTTTTCCTGTTGATAGTATTTATTTTTCTTGTATTTTAAAACTTTGTTACTTTACCTTAAAGGCCATTTGCTAGGTTGACTTTTTTCATTACTTTGACTTTGGTAGTCAAACTTTCTTTTTAGATAAGAGAGAGAGAGAGAGGGAAAATGCAGAAAAACAATCAATCTGGTTTATAATTTTGAATGCCTACAAATAACTGTCAAAAACATACAAACATGAATTACTTGGCTGTACATACAACAAAATGTACATAGAAAACAGAATAAATGTAAAATATTCTTCCTTGAATTATGAGTGTATTGAATGCAACTCTACTGACTGTGGTATAAATCCATGCCATGATACAATGCCATACCATAAGCCTATTAACGCTTAACTCCATGAATAACCTCAATGGATTTGAGGAATGAATTTTCAGACCTGGTGGAGTGATAGTAGACCATTTAAATAACTGACAATAAAAAAAAAAACTAATCCTAACCTTAACTATTACATCAAAACAAACATTATAGTGTTATCCTAGAAGTTAAAGCACATCCATTCAACTACAACAATCTTTTTCACTGTTGAAGCATCTATTTGGTTGAGGAATGTCTTGTATTTTTTATCAGATATTAATGATGGTCTTGACAAATTAGCAGTTGTATAGAAAATCCTTTGGATTAAAGGGGGTTTAACCAACAATTACATCCCTTGCACTGAGGCTTATCTCTAAATCTTCAACATGTCACCCTTAAGAAAACAGTCCATTCTGAGCCAAAATGGAGTTAACCATTGACCTTTAGTGGCAGAAAAGCTGATGAAAAAACTCTTCATCTGAAAAATGACACACATGCATTCAGGGCAAAAAGACAAAGGTGTGCTTGTTTTGATTTTATAAAACAGTAGGATTAGGCTAAAATGATAGAGTGTAATAATGGGGGGGGAGCATTCTTTGGGAAGGAAAGAACTGCCTCAAAGTAAAAAATATCTGATTAAAAAAAACCATAACAACAATCCTACACAAGGTTTTTTTTTTTTTTTTAGCTAGAAGAAAAACATTGATTCCACTCAAATCAAGCGCTAGATTTCCGGTGACACTTTACAGTAAGGTTTTATTACCACATTAATTAACATGAACCAATAATGAACAATACGTCTACAGCATTTATTAATATAGTCAATGTTCATTTCAAGATTTACAAATAAAATTGCATTAAATACAATATAAATCAACATTGTATTTTTTAACATTAATGTACTGTGAACTAACATGAACAAATGATGAACAATTATACTTTTACTAACATTACCAAAGATCAATAAATACTTTAAAAAAATGTATTGCTCATTGTTAGTTCATGTTAGCTAATGCATTAACTAATGTATTACCAGTTTTTCTTTTGTCCATAGTGATTCAAGAATTCCAAACAATGACCGTGCATATATGAAGTTTATAGGTGAGTCATGAACAGAATCGCAGCTCTCACAACTGTTTATTAGTGTTTATCAGTCGTTTGCCTCTCTCTCATTCAGGACAGGTCTTTGGCCGAAACCGGTGACCTTCCCTGCAGACACCTTTGATCTGACTGATGGGGCCTCTCTGGACAACCTGCTCCTACGCATCCAGTCTTATCCCTCGCCGGGACCCCGAGCAACCCCTAACCAGCCGGAGAAATTCATTAACCCTGTAGCCTCCCTGCCTCGTCCCTACTGCTTAATGGCTGATTTATGAGCGCGCCCCCCCACGCATCTTCCGATCAGCCAAACATGCATGTGTGACTCAAGATGGATTATACCGTAGGTTTCTGAAAAATGTTTTAAGACAGGCTATGTTTTTCAAAGGCAGGTTCACTGGACTAGCCGTCAGGGTTTAAGTGGTGAGGGTTAGAGCCATTAATTATGTGATGAGCCTTTGTAGACTTTAATAATCCTAGCGAAGAGAATTAAGCGTTATAAAGAACAGGAGGAAAAAAATGCCAATGTATTATTGATAGACTGACATGAAAAAAACAATTGGCTTATATTTGGTCATTTGAAGTTAATGATTAAAAGCTTATTAGCTTTTGTTAGTTCTATCAACAGCCTAATCAACAGGGCTGTTCTGTATAGGTCAATCACCTTTATTTTTATAGCGCTTTATACAGTAGAGATTGTGTTAAAACAGCTTCACAGTGGTAAACAGGAAAATAACAGAATTAATTATGGAAACTTAAGAGTTGCATGATAAATCATATTTCAATCATGATCATGATTTATGCTTCTTCTCTCGATTTATTAAGCATAATCCTCTGCAATATTTGCCCGCTGGTTATTTATCCTGAAAACGTTTCATTTTCATTTGCCGTTTGCGTTACTTTGTATATAGGTGTGTGTGTTTATATGTAGAGATAATTGGTACTGGAGTTCTACAGTAATGATGATGATGTTCACATAAATGTTCTGAACTGTAAAGGGGGCCAGCAAACCAAAGATTTACACAAAAAAAAAAAAGATATAGAGGGAAGTTGGAGTAATGATAAACTACGGCCCTACTCAGCCCAGAATCTGAAAAGAAAACAAATCATTGTCAGAGGCCTGAATGAGCAAAGAGAAATAGAAAGAACAAGAGCATTCCAAAGGGGAGAAAAACGAGAGGGGGATTACTTTATTAAGATGTAGTGAAATGCGGCTGACTCATGACGGATGACTAGTTCAAAAAGTAAGGGTCCGAGAGGCAAAGCTGCCTGCCACAGGAGTCCCACAGCAGCTTTGAAACGTTTGCCTGGGCCAATCTGTAGCAGTCAAAGTCCTGTCATTAGAAACACTGAGAGTCTTACTCCCCGACGGCAGTGTCGGATCTGCAGCAAGTCTTTCTGGAGCTCCACGATGACGAAACATAGCATTTGGAGAATTCTTCGATTATTTTGTGATTTTGTATCTCTTTCTTTTGTTAGTGAGCACATCGAAGCTGAAGCCGAAAACTGGGTCACAGAGAAAGCAAATGAAGTCAAGCCTTCATCAGATAGCACGTTTTCTGGTTCATGTAAAGACGTCTGGTGTATCAGCAGAGACATGCATCACCCTGTTGACGTATTGCATCTGTGCTGAATGCTGGATTTGCAGCCTGGAGGCTTTCAGCACCCAGACCAGGTCTGGAGAGAAAGGAACTGGAGTGTTGAGAGAGTAAAAAACAGTGCGAAGGCCAAAAGATATCAGACCACTGTCTCCCATGAGGTCCTACATGAATCCAAAACAAGACTTAAATGCGAGTTTAAAGGATAAAGGGCTGTTCACACTAATAATGATAACTATAACAATAACTATACTAGAATCCACACCAACACATAATAGTGTTCTTTTTATTCCAATTGCTATAAATGCTCGAGCTCTTTAAAGTCTGATGTATTCTGATTAGATGTTAATGTTTTTATCATTCATCAGCTGAAAGTGATCCCACATTTTTCGATTACTACAAAGACATCTCGAACAATAGAGGAGGACTTCTATATAATATCATCAGGTCCTGATAAAGATGAGAATTTATTGCGCTCAGGCTTTCATCCTTACTTCCACAATCACAATGAAGCAACAGAGTCCATCGATCAAGACTTCCATCCTGGATGCTCTCACCAAGTCCAATGATTTATTAGGACAGCCTTGTGAGACTGATGAACAGCCATGGCATGGTTAAAATCATAGGCCCAGAGATAACCAGGGGTAAAATCATGGCATTGATGTAAAATGCATTCATATCAGATCGTAATGCATGTCAGAACATCTCCATCTGTCATGTGAAGGCTGGATTGTCCAGTGGGGGTTTGGGAGCCTAATCTGAAACTGGAAAATAACTTCCAGCTGTCTAATCATTAGGACTGATAAGGCACCCAATTCCCTTCACCTACAGCCTGTCTGTGGGAAAAGGTAAGAGTCCCACTGGATGGTCTGGTCCACCCAGCTACAGCTCCCTCACCTGCATTTTTTCTCCATATGGAAAATATTGAGTTTTGTGGAGAGCGGGTGTGTATTATGCAGAGGGCCTGTGCCGTCTCAGGGTCTGTCGTTCTCATTATTTGTTGACAGCATGTAAATGTGTCTGTCAAGCTAAAAACCTTCAAAGGATTGATCTCACTTAATGCCCTACCTTAAGACTCCTACTAAACAGTAGTGTGATCACTTTTGATTCTGTCTGAGCCATTGGTAATTAATGAAAGGCCAAACTGAACACAAGGACTTACTACACTGAAGGACCTGAAGCGCTGGTCTTTCTTTTAGACTGTCTCTGTGTTGTTAGTCCATTCTGGTCTGTCAGTGAAAAACCCAAGGTACTTCTAAAAATGATCTCCATGTCACACACATGGAGGGTTTTCCTCCAATTACCATTTATGTGTATAGTGTGTTTTACAGTACATAAAGCAGCTTTACAGATAATAGAAACCGAACATAAACAGACAAGGAAATCAGAACAGTACCTTATGGTGACAGTCACAAGGAAAAGAGCACTAGGATGTTCATGTAGATGAGGAAAAAGCTTTGGTGGGAAACCCTCCTTCTCAAGCTGATATCAGAATTGCATTAACCATAAAATTTCCATCATTCACCAAATTTAAAAGAACACTGGCAAATTATATGAAGTTTAATCATGAAACTCCATGTGCTCAGACATGTAATCCGCCCCACAATGGCCTCACATACTATGCTAAACGTTCATCCTTAGAGTTGTCATGACTGCACTAATGATTTCTTAACAGTAAGCCCTTGTACAACATGCAGCCAATGCAGTGAGTCTCAGTATAACAATTTAAGGGGGATTAGAAAGATTATATGCCTATGCTGCGGTCTCAACTGAAAATCTACAGTAAGTGATAGTAAACATGCAAATATGCTTCCAGAAGAAATGCATTTTATCTGTAGGTCTGGGACGATTATTTGATCCCAGACTGTCAAGAACAGGGGTGTCCAATCCTGCTCCTGGAGGACCAATATCCTGCAGAGTTTAGCTCCAACCTGCTCCAACACACTTGTCTCGAAGTTTCTAGTGAGTCTGAAGACCTTGATTACTTTGGTTCAGGTGTGCTTAATTAGGGTTGGAGCGCTAACTTCCGGGAACTATTGAGCGGCTCCACGATCCGCCATTGCTGTAAAAAAAACTGGTCCATTGGAGTGAACGGAGTTGTCACAACTCTCTCTCTCTACAGCTCTGGTTGTAGCTATAAACAGTAGGACTTTAGCCCTTGAGGAGCAAGACGGGACATGATTCATAAAGATGCCATAAAGATTGCATTTAAATCAAATCACCATAATACATTTTCACGTTGATCACATTTATGTTAACCCTTTATAGGAGATATAGGGGTCATGAATGGAGAAATCAAATTATCTTCTGACATATAAGAGGTCATTGTACTATAAAGGTGAGCGTGATTTTACCAAGTACAACATGTTCCTGGATCAACATCCTTGTTTGTCCTGGAACATCATTCCAATCAACCAATCAGAATTGAGAGATAACTTTTCAGGAAATGTCAGCTTTAGGCTTACAATCAGGATTAGGCACTTCTACACCCTTGTTAATCAGCTATCATTTCCCTCTGATTTTAGGAATAAATTATGGGTAAGGTTAGGTTTAGGGGTGGGGATTCGGTTAAGTCTGTATTTTTGGACAGTAATGTTGATCCAGGATCAACAAAAGATGTTGATCCAGGAACATGTATTACTTGGCAAAATCACTGCGACCGTACTATAAAACGTACTGCAAATTGCATAACTCAAAACCTCCTTGTTAATATAAATACAGTTTTTATTGAAACTAAGATTTACTTCCAGTTATCTTTGATATGTAAGGACTCATGTGCAGTGTGGAAACCTTTATGCAATGGGAGTAGATCTAAATATAATCCTGCCACTCTCCAAAACCTTCACCCAGGGGCTCCATTATGCAAAAGTAGGCGACCGCCAAGGGCCCCCTAAAATGCTTTTCAAAGCATTTGTGGCCTAATGGTTAGAGAGTCAGACTTATAACCCGAAGGTTGCGGGTTCGAGTCTCAGGTCCGGCAGGAATTGTCGTTGGGGGGAGTGAATGACCAGCACTCTTTTCCACCTTCAATACCACGACTAAGGTGAGACCCTTGAGCAAGGCACCGAACCCCCAACTGCTCCCCGGGCGCCGCAGCAATATGAATGCCCACTGCTCCGGGTGTGTGTCTATAGGCTTAGATCTCTGCCACAATTCTGCGCACGAAAGATCATATTTTGAGTGCACAAAAGTGCATTTTTCACGCGCGCGTTCTGAGTTTTGTGGAGAAAATGTTAGTTTCGCAAAGAAAAAAGTATTTTGAGTGCACGAAAATCAAGTTTGCATTTAAAATACGTTTTTGGATTTGTGCAGACCTTGCGCAGCATGAACGACGCATATTTATTTTGGTAGCTATATTAAAAGTATTTTGCCGTATGAGTGCATGTCTATGTAGAGTTTCAGAGCTGAGCCTATTTTTAGTTTCAATTTTCATGTAAATTAGTTTAATGACAAACAACACATTTGCAATAATTCTCAGCTGCCAACTCATTATAACCATTTTAACCACAGCTGTTCTTAGAGGAGATGTTCATAGTTGTATCCCAGAAATCACTTTCTTTTTGGTAAAGAGCTGCAGTTCAGCTACGCAACAGACAGAAATAAAAAAAATAAATAAAAAATCAGGGTGCTAACCAAGGCTATCTGCTCACTGTATTAACAGCGGTCTGAAATCAATACAGGCCTATCCCTCGACACTCCGCCAGCTGTTCTTTGAGGAGTATTGATCTCCCTAAATGTAGGGGTCTGGAAGCCTCTTCCTCTGGTGGGAATGACGGCCTGTGGGCTGTCTAAACACACAAGCCCCTGCCGCAGCACGCCGAGTAAGACAGCAAGGAACCTCGGAAGAGGCCGATGTGTGACTTGATGCTATCAATAAAAGCGCCTCCCGCTACAGACTGGAGTCACGACCCGCCACTGTCACACAGACGCGCCGCAGCGGAGAGCCTTTCTCTAGGATGCCAACACTCGATATCTCGCTGGTAGGTCTGCCCTCTCCATCCATACTGCTTAATGTCTCGCTGTTGTCATTGTTTTGCCGCATGTGTTTTATGCCCTCTGGATTCTAGAAAGTGCATGATGGCACTTTTCCTCACTGGCTTGAGCATCAAACAAAAGATGGACTGCATGCACAAATTGAAACTACAACAAAAAATAAGTACAAATAAATACATATAAAAAATGTGTTTTACCAGAGATGGGCAAATCATTTACATTGGCCAACATGGTGGCTGTAGAAAATGAAGTCCCACCTTGCAGTTGAAAGGCCTTGACTGCTATATTTGCTCTAGAAAACACATTAGCTGGACTAGTATTTTACTCTGTTTTGAACTTTAATTAGCTGGACTAGTATTTTACTCTGTTTTTGAAGGGAACAACAATTTAGGATGCCATTGGACATCCAGGAGCAGGACTAGACACCCCTGCTTAGATGGTTTGGTAACACTTTATTTTGATTGTCCAATGTCCACTTTATACATTCTACTAACTATAAGTAACTTTACAACCACATGACAACTAGCAGTCATTGGAGTACCCTAACCCCGTCTGTTTAATATCTGCTTTATTTTGATGATCCCCAAATACATTTTCTACTGACTATAAGTAACTTTGCAAATGCACCAACTCATTCTACTAACCCTAATCTAACAGTCTACTAATACTCTAATGAGAGTTATTTGACATGTAGTTGTAAATTATTTACAGTTATTAGAATTTATAAAGAAGACTATCGAAATGAATATTGAAACGAAATCATTAACCGTATGTTAACACAACAGTTAACCGTACGTTAATGCCATGATTTTACGTAACTGTTGGTTTTCTACTGCAGAAACTTTTCTGGAGTTTCTGGAAATAATTCTGGTTTAACACACTTTTTCCATGACATGAACTAGTTGACAATAAACTGGGGTTGGGTTGGTAGCACTTTATTTTAAAGTCCTGTTCAGCATAGACATACTATGTACTTGTTATAGTAAATACAATAACTGGGTAATAACTATAGGTACTAACGCTGAACCTACCCTAAACCCAACCTAACTCACTGCTGTGTGTGTGCACTTGGATGGGTTAAATGCACAGCACAAATTCCGAGTATGGGACACCATACTTGGCTACACGTCACGTCACTTCACTTCACTTCACTTCACTTCACTTCTAACCCATGCAGTTACCTTAAATTATTCAGTACTTTCTTAGGTAAGTATACTATACTGTAAGTGCCTATACTGTATAATAAAGTGCAACCGTTGGGTTACAGGTGCACACTGTACAACCGTACAACCAACACTACAATCACAATGTGGCCTTCCTTTTAAGCCACTAAAAATACTGCTGTACTTGTGGCCTAAAGGGATAGTTCACCCAAAAATGAAAATTACCCCATGATTTACTCACCCTCAAGCCAGCCTAGGTGTATATAACTTTCTTCTTACAAAAACGCATCGATTCGCTTCATGAGGCTTTTGTTAACCCCCCAGACCTGTGTAGGACCCTTTTTATGACGGATGAATGCAGTTTATTGGACTTCTATGGACTATTTAATATTACCACCCATTAACTGCCATTATAAAGCTTGAAAGAGCCAGGACATTTTTAAATATAACTCCGATTATATTCGTCTGAAAGAAGAAAGTCAAATACACCTAGGATGGCTTGGGTGTGAGTAATTCATGGGGTAATTTTCATCTATTTAAAGTGGTTGCTTTACTAATTTCGTAGGGCATATCTTGTTCAAGTTAAGTTTTGCACAGGAAAGACAAAGAGCAGCACAAAATCTGTTAATTCTATTGGAAAGGGTACAGTGGTACAACAAACTGCTGTTAGTTCAACTGTATGAGTGCAAACACTGCATTTATTCACTTTTCCCATTGTTTGTCTATTTTACTGGTGATTTGACAGTTGTTATTACAATGAACACTTGCCAAACAATATGGCCACCAGGTAAACTGACTTATTTCTGTTCCAGCAAAACATCCTTAAATGGTCAAGAGCTGTTTATTGAATGCTGCATACAGTAATATACAGTTACTATAACTAGAGTAGTTAGATGCATAGGGCCTCTGCGTTATGGAGGGATTTCACGGCTGTACCACTGTATGACAGTATAGGTAGAGGAACAGGTTTACATTATGTAAACTTTATGTACAATATTCTGCATTGTTTGCTTCACATGTCTTCTAAGTCCAGAAATTTTAGTTCACTTAGTGTAGTGTAATACTAAAATCTAACAAACCGTCTATCAATCCTGGTTGAAATGAACACTCTCAACATTTATGAAAGTTGATGAAAAACAAGATGATTCTCTCAAAAAGATGAAGCATCTGTTCAAACATTTCCAGATCATGTTTTCCTATAAAACAAAAACAAGCTTTTATGCCAAGCCCAGACATTTTAAATGCGACACACTGCATTCATTCAAGAGCCACGATCACAGACATTTGGATTTATTGCAGTTCGTCACTGAGACAGTTTGCTGGCAGATTTAGTAGCAGAAAATAGCACAAGTGGCCTTGTTAATGAACACAGCCTTGCTGTATTACACTTTTCTTTGAGCAGAATAGCGCACTGAAGATTGCTAAACTCCAAGCTTGCCAGTGTTTTCAGAACACCATAGCTTTTTTTTACAGTGGAGAGAGAGCGGTTTGAAATTAAGTAATACATTAATATAAAATATAATACACTAATACGCTTAAAAATAAATGTTCCAAATGTTTTTTCCCCATTTTGGGTTTCCCATAGAACCTTTAAGTGAACAGTTTTTAAAAGAACCATTTTTATCTTTATGTGAAGAATATTTTCATAATCTGATGCTCCTTTTTGTGCAATGTTATGGTTTCATGGAAGGTAAAGGTTCTTCCTGAAACAACTGATGCCAATAAAGAATCTTTATTTTTAATAAAATTAAAATTAATTTAATAAAATTTTTGTATATGCAAGTGTAAAGTTCTGACTGGAGGATCTCATCTCTTGATATCTGGCATATCTGATATCTTAAATATGTTCACTCATGATATTTATTCAAATTAAGTGCTGTCCACTACTGCACACATGCTGCTAAATCAATATAGAAGCAGCGGCATTGCTACTTGTGTCAAGAAGTATGATGATATATCACTGTATCAATGTATCAAACACAATACTAACCCCCCCATGCTTGACTGTTGCTTTGAGGTTCATGTTTTTCTCCAAACATAACAGGGATCATGTCTACCAAAAAGTTTTGATTAATCTGCCCATAAGACATTGTTCCAGAATTCCAGTGGATCATACTGTCACCAAAAAAACAGAGTGCTTTTTAGTAAAAATGTGAGTGGTGCTTGCTGGTGCAAAACAGTACAGCTAAGACGCTGTCAAAAAAAATGAGATGCCAGTATAATCAGTTGTCCAATTAATGATGCGCTGGAGTGAACGCAGTGTAATAGAGAAGCTGAGCATGCATCTGAGAACTGAACCTAGAGGTCATTACTTGTTATCGCCTACACCAGGATCTGACATAAATGAACCTGCCCGAGGACCATTTCCCTTGAATTCTTTACATTTGGTTAGAACAAGTAATGTCCACTGATCCCCCAGGAATGGTCCAAGTGTTCCCTCTGGGCAGACAGATCCAATGGTTTGGTTACCAACATTCTTCAAAATATATTCTTTTGTGCTCAACAAAAGAAAAAAAAACTCATACAGGTTTGGAACATCTTGATGACGAGTAAATGATGACAGTATTTTCATTTTTTGGTGTTTTTCATTAGACATATCAACCAAATCTTTCCTGTTACATAGCATATGAGTTCACTTTTACAGGCAAAATGAACATGATACTGTAAGAAGCAACATTATGTGATAGTCTTTCTAAATGCATTCCAATAAAGCATTTAATACACCATTTCGATTATATCTCAAGACAAGAACTAAAACGAACAAAGCAGTGATAATGTTTGTAAGCACTCATTTATCCAAACTGACTTAGAGTTCACAGCTTACAGCAACAAAACCCCTGAAGTTTGTTGATCAGGGTTCCAGATTCTTCATGACATTACAATCAACTGATAATGGTTTGTTTGTGAGAAAACAAAATGTTATATCAGCCATTCACAAAGATTAACAACCATCAATTTCTTATTTCAAGGTATCATCTGAAAAAAGCTCATATTGTAAGATCTCCAGACATGCAAATCCTGAAAGTGTGTCGTCTATCAGTGATGACAAAAACAAGACTGTGAAAACACAAGCACTGAGGACTCACTGCAGCTTTATCATGATGGATTGGCAGAGCAGCTCATCGCTGATTGGATGACAGTGATCAGGAGTCAGCAGGAGTCTGACATGCTGTTCTCAGAGAATATGAAACATCTCTAGGCGCTTCAGTTTTTCTGTGAAGATTATTCTTCGAATAACTTTGCAAATGAACCACTGGGATTAATCATATTTGTATTGTTTTGTTAAAGGTCTGCCCTAAATATGTGTTTTGTTTTATATGAATGCAAAGAAAAAGAAAGTAGTACACTCAAAATCCAAAAATCCTAAGTATAGTTTCAATAACTATAAATAATTATACCATATACACTCATACATACATTACATACTCTCTAGTCCATCCACACGAATAGGTCTGTTGGCTGTAGAAAGGGAACTTGGCCTCGGCTACAGTCAAGACATATGAGATTGTGATAGCTTTCTCCTCTGTCTGCTGTCTCCATGGGAGGCTCATTCGAAAAGTGTGTGTGTGTGTGTGTGTGCGTGCGCGCGCACATGTCATACTGTGTAAACTTGGGGCAAGAGATCCAGGCTTGGGGAAGATAAAGAACTCTCTCTAGAAAGTAAACACTGAAACATCTCTAGGCGCTTCAGTTTTTCTGTGAAGATTATTCTTCGAATAACTTTGCAAATGAACCACTGGGATTAATCATATTTGTATTGTTTTGTTAAAGGTCTGCCCTAAATATGTGTTTTGTTTTATATGAATGCAAAGAAAAAGAAAGTAGTACACTCAAAATCCAAAAATCCTAAGTATAGTTTCAATAACTATAAATAATTATACCATATACACTCATACATACATTACATACTCTCTAGTCCATCCACACGAATAGGTCTGTTGGCTGTAGAAAGGGAACTTGGCCTCGGCTACAGTCAAGACATATGAGATTGTGATAGCTTTCTCCTCTGTCTGCTGTCTCCATGGGAGGCTCATTCGAAAAGTGTGTGTGTGTGTGTGTGCGTGCGCGCGCACATGTCATACTGTGTAAACTTGGGGCAAGAGATCCAGGCTTGGGGAAGATAAAGAACTCTCTCTAGAAAGTAAACACTCTGTGAAGTGACGGTGGGGTCAGCGGCTGTCATACACACACACGCGGGTCAGGGTTAAGCAGCGTTCTCTTTAAGGGCTGCTTTCCCTCTTAACCCCCTCAGAGGGCAGACAGTCAGTGTAAGGCTTATTGTCTGCGAGTGAACAGAATTTCATGTTAATATGAAAAAACCTGCATCATTTACAGGTGGAGTCTGGTTATCAGCCGCCATACTGGAATAACGAAACGTTGTCCTCTCTGAGCATTAATCAAGGAGCATTACACAGCCGAAACACAAAGTTATGCTTCTTAAGCTAATACATTAAGATTAACTTGATTTAAAACTCACATCTGATTGGTTGAAGAGAACATTTACTCAAAAAAAAAGTAAACTGAAAAGAAAAAGTAACATCCCAACCCGAGATTCTCCCTCCTAATCGCCAGAGCCCATTGGGAATGGCCTATTTCAAGCTTTCACATCTGTCATTTAACTGCAAGCTGGTCAACTCTACAAAGAACAATTACAGTTTTACATTGTTCAATGCCCCAGAAATCCCATTGTTCTTGGTTATCCCTGGTTAGCCCTCCACAATCCCAACATTCCTTGGACCAAAGGAGAACTCTGCCAATGGTCAATTATTGTTTCACTGTCTCCAATGCTTTCCACATTTGCCATGCTGTAATACTCACAATGAGCACCATAAACTCACAACCACTTAACTACCTTTCCAGAGTGTTATCAAGATCTCTCAGTGGCCTTCAGTAAAACCAAAGCTTCACAACTTCCTCCACAAAGACCATGGGATTGTCCCATTGAGCTACTGCCAGGTACTACCTTACCCAAGAGCAAAGTATACCCTTTATCGATACCCGAAACAAAGGCTATGGAAGAATATATTGAAGCCCTCAAGACTGTTTTCATCACACCCTCTACATACCCTTCTGTGACATACCCTTTCTTTGTTGAGAAAAAACTGCCATCTTCCAGGCCTTCATGACTGAAATCTTGAAAGTCCTCCTGAATCACTATGTCATTGTTTACAATGACAACATTCTGTTACATTCCAACTCTGAGTAAGAACACATTTAACAAGTTTACCAATTCCTATAGGATCTTATCTCACACCAGCTATATGTCAAACCAGAAAAATATGAATTCCACAAAACCCCAAGGACATGTAAATGGATCAAAAAAATATCAAAACACTACAACAATTTTTAGGATTCACAAACAGCTACAGGTGATTTATATGCAATTACAGCCCGGTTGCCAGCCCCCGACCTCCCTGCTAAAAGACAAGCCCAAGACATTACAGTGGATCCATGCCACTAATACATCTTTCCAAACGCTCAAGAATCAAATCCTTCATTATCCAGACCCTAACCAAACTTTAATCATTGAAGTGGATACTTGAGACATTTTGATTGAAGCCATACTTTCGCAAAGGCATAATCTGGTCAAGCTTTAGCCTTGTGCCTTCTATTCCCGTAAACTATCCCTTGACGAACTAAACTATCACATTGGAGACAAAGAACTACTATGATTCAAGGCT
Source organism: Sinocyclocheilus rhinocerous (assembly GCF_001515625.1). Classification (NCBI taxonomy): domain Eukaryota; kingdom Metazoa; phylum Chordata; class Actinopteri; order Cypriniformes; family Cyprinidae; genus Sinocyclocheilus; species Sinocyclocheilus rhinocerous. Next base: position 249,603 of record NW_015624601.1, on the reverse strand, counting down.
TCCTTAGAAGAATGGAGGTACTGGTTGGAAGGAGCAAAATATCCATTTACAGTACTCACAGGTCATAAGAATCTAGAATATATCCGGTCTGCCAAATGTCTGAATTCTTTAGGTGGTATGTCATGACAGACATCAAGAATGCTCAACAACCTGGTCAGGACCCACCAACTGTCCTGCTGGTCAATTCTTTGTGCCTGAAAACCTATATGTACACAAGTAATATATTGGATTTACACGTCTCCCATTTCGGGACACCTGGTATCAATCGCACAAATGCCATGGTCAAACTACGATTCTGCTGACCAACACCATCCGCGGTCATCTCCAGATATGTCCAAGGGTGCCAGGTATGTGCTCAAACCCATACACCTCAAATACTCCTTGCAGGAACCCATCACCCCATTCCCAGATGATCTTGTTCCCATATTGGCATATATTTCATCACTGACATGCCCCCTCAAATGCCTATTCCACTGTCTTAGTCATAATGGCCAGATGTTCCAAGTCTTCCAGGTTTGTTTCCCTTAATGGACTGCCCAGTTCTACAGAAACTGCAGAAACCATTTTCAACCATGTATTCAGAATCTATGGTCTACCTGAGGATATTGTCTCAGACAAAGCACTCCAATTTACCTCCTGGGTATAGAGAGATTTCAGCCATCAAATGAACTTCAACATATGCTTAACCTCCGGGTACCACCCTCAATCTAATGGACAAGTTGAGAAACTTAAACAATAAACTGGCAGATTCCTACGTTCCTATTACTATACATCCCAAGACCAATGGAACAATTTCTTATGGGCAAAATACGCACAAAACTCCCCCATCCATTCCTCCACCAGTCTCGTGCCTTTTACCAACATCCATTGTTGCTGCCCATGTAAGACTCCAATAAGCCATTCAATGTCAGTGGATCAATGCTGACTGCAGACGATGACCAGCACCTTCATTCCTACCATGTCAAATGGTCTGGCTTTTTACCAAAGATCGCAAGCTTTGCCTCCCCTGTAAGAAGTTGAGTCTTAAATTGATTGGTCTATTTAAAAGACATAGAGTCAGAGAGCTATATGCTACAGTACTTATTTGACTGGGAAGGATATGGCCCAAAGGAAAGTTCCTGGGTGTCTGCCGACGTCATCCTTGACCCTTCTCTCATAATTGACTTTCCCCTGCACAATGCAGCTCCCAGACCATGAGGACAGCCCAGTAAGACTCCAGGAGAGAAGAGGAGATTCTTAAACCCAAGCTTCTCTCTTCTAATCACCAGAGGGTGCCCTCTTGAGAATATTAAACTTTCTCCTCATTCTGTCACATGTTCCATATTTCCTATTTAAGCAGCTTGGTCCCCTCAGTTCCCTGCCAGGTATTGTTTGCCCAGGCTGCAATTCCAAGCGTTTTCTCTTTGTTCATAATTGACTTGTTTTGGATTATCTGCCTTGCTCTCTCATTTCTCTCTTGGATTTGTGTTTTGGATATGGTTGCCTTTTTGGACTGCTCACTTTTTGTTTGACCCTGGACTCTGTTACATGGCTTACAAATGTGTCTTTTTCCTTTTTGCTTCACAATAAATCTCTGCATATGGACTAGCCCTCTCTCTCGGAGTCTTCCATGTTACTGAAACCTTCGGAAATGTGCAAACATGCTTGTGTATTTATGAAGTGCTTTGCATTTATGAAACTTATTTTGTGGATATAAACTTGGTTGTGCATTTGCAAATCGTATGCTGTGAATTGAACAAAATTAATTAATTTATGTGTTTGCTTAGGCATTTGTAAATCTTATTTTTAAAATAACTTATTAGACTATTTAAAATAAATAAATAGTGAGACTATTTTAGCTCAATGTTATAGCACCCTGACATTTGTAAGTCTATGCTTCAAAAAATATGAAAATTAATTTTAGTTCAGAATTTAAAGAGATGTCACTTAAAAAAGAATCATAGTATGTATGTATTTCATACTTTGTAATAAAGTATCTAGTTAAAAAAAAGTGATCCAAATATGAATGAATGACACCAAAAAAACACAAGCATGGAAAGACAGCTGAAAATAACTGCATTAGCATGGAAGAGCATGAAAAATACTGTCAAAGGTGCAGTCTGGTCAACTGACACAAGTGAAAGCTTTTGTTCCCCATGTCATTTCTACAAAGAGTTCAACTCTTCTGGGATGGTATATACAATCACACGCTTATCTCTCAATGTGACTACATCTGAGATTGATGAAAGCACAGGTGGTTGGTCAGCACATATGTTTAAAAAATCCTTTCTGTTCGTTTAGTCTGCCTATGAGGATCAGCCGCATGTGCACATCTAGAAGGAACTTTGATGTGTTTAAGAGGCAGCGATCCTGTTATTTTTAGATAAGGAAAGGCAACATTAAATGCTCTGTTGGCCAGTGCCTTGGTTGGGGATATTTGTACGAGCACATTTGTTTGACTTTATGTCACAGACTGTTTATTAAGTATCTATGCACTAATATGCTTCACATTTTTCAATTTTTTCATAAGACTCTTACAAATAAATCCTAAAAAGGAACCCATTTAATTCACTTCTACTGTCCTGCACAGTCCAAATACATCTCAGGCACCACAACTCAAGAGCATCAGTTCGACTCATTCTAAACGTTCTCATAACCAAAGCAGTGGGAAATCCTTCAGTGCACTCAGCAAAGCCATGGACATGATCATCTTAACATTGGCTCTCGTAGTAATATACACACAGCCTCTTGTGTAAGAGAGAGGCGTTTATACTCTTGTGATCAAAGTGCTCAAGTGGTGCATAACATCTATTCTGCTCCCACGTCTCTCTCTATCCTAAAGGCTCCAATCACCAGGGTGATGCTTCTATGTATCCCGTACAACACACTTAACAAGTACTTAACAAAGCAGCTTCTGTGTTGATGAACGTGATCCGAAATATGACAGTGGCTGAATGGATGCAACCACGACCAGCTCTTAGACCATCTTTGTTATCTGACTCGATGGACAGTAAGTAGATACTCAGGGCAAAAATAACACCATCTGCATTTTGTCAGACTTATCTGTCCTTCAGCATTTGCTTCGGTTAGACTTCAGGATCTGACCAACACTATTTTGGTCTCCAGCCTTGCAGTCATCTCCATATGTGAAAAACCAGACAGTAGCCAATCATTTATAAGGTAATAAATATAAATATCACCATTTTAATTAGTAAATTCTGAAACCAGACAAATTTCACATTTCAATCTCAAGTAAACAAAGCAGCACCTTATTTCTTTATGAAGGACAGAGTGGACATACAATCATTGCTGTTCATTTGATCTGTTTACATATTTTGCGTTCTTATATTTGTTTTTTGTTTACATGTGGTTGTATTGTTTTTACATCGCTTTACTTGTTACTTGTATATGCACATTTGATTTGCTTAAGGCTGTGCTCATCAAAACCTAGACTAGGGAATATTGTTCCATCTTTAATGTTAATGTTATTATTTTATTGTTTATGCAAATGCAAACCGAATGGTGTTGTTGTTGCGGCTTTGTTTTTAACTCTTTTTGTAAAGAGCAAAAAAAGACAATATTGTGTCTAAAATACTGTATAACTCACAATATTGAACTTTTGTTGAACTGTTGTGTAAATTCAATATCACATTTGCAATAATGCTGATAATCGGGAAAAACCGCACGCTCGCTTGTTTTATTGTTTAACTACCATATACTCATTTTTGACCCCATATCTTGAATTTCGGTTATATTCTAACTGCATTCCAATAGGCTACATAGTGAAAGCATGCACTCTCAATGTACGTATGTTTTCATTTGTTTTTTAGTGAGAGACAATGTCAGATTCCTCATCATTAAAACAACAATTACGGTAATGTACATATGGAACAACTATAGGCCAATTGCAAAAAGTCCAAAGAAAACCTGTTCAGCTGAAGTGGATCCACAACAGGTGCAAGTGAGTCAAAGCAACTAAAAGTCTGCTCTGTGTGGAACAGATATCAGTCCAGGGCATAAAACATGGAAAAAATTAGCTGAGTTTCAGTATGACAAGGTGCAAAATGGAGTCTCACAACCACTGATAGTTCCACTCGAGTGGACTATTGATTCTGTGATCGGACAAGCAGAAGACAGCAACGTGTCAGGGGAGCTGGTGGCACTTTAACTGGCCCTCTGGAGTATGACAAAGACTGTCATACCAACAGTGTGAGGAGATGGCCATGCGAACCAGTGCTTATTAAACAGACAATAGTCTGAGACAGATGGACTTGTGTCCCAGGACAACTTTCACTTAGGCTGAAGATCCTGCTTCACTGGATCCATTCCCAAGGCTTTAAGTACAGGTCCACAGCAAGGTGGTATGGATGAGGGCACTCAAGCACAGGGACCTAGAAGCCACCAGCCATTGGAAATCAATATACAAGACAGCTTTTATCAATGATGGCAGCTGCAAGCATGTCCCCATTCAGGTTCCACTGGAGCATGTCGGGAGGAGTTATTCTCATTTCGATCATACATTTGCAATGCAACATACTCTCCTAACAGACGAATTAAAGGTGTTGATGGTAGTTTTGTTCAGCAAGCTCCAGTATGTAAAAGCAAAACGCTTAAATCAAGAGCCTGATGAACATACAAAGACACTGAAATCTAAACATGATGACTTGTATTACCATTTTGAGGCTAATTGGCTGACTTGGGCCCACTAGACAGTCATATGTCCCATTGAAAGATGTGGTAGATCATTCCAGCAGAACAAGAGGCCATGTGACAGGTCAGTGGAAGGAAGAGACATCAATGAAAATAAGATGTGTCAAGACAATGCGGGTCAGATGCCGTTAATAGTTGAACAGCCACAACACACAGGCGGGGCAATTAGTTTGCCTCATTATCAGTGGAGCCTCATTATCAGAGTGAACAGGAGCTCACTAGACAGTCATATGTCCCATTGAAAGATGTGGTAGATCATTCCAGCAGAACAAGAGGCCATGTGACAGGTCAGTGGAAGGAAGAGACATCAATGAAAATAAGATGTGTCAAGACAATGCGGGTCAGATGCCGTTAATGGTTGAACAGCCACAACACACAGGCGGGGCAATTAGTTTGCCTCATTATCAGTGGAGTCTCATTATCAGAGTGAACAGGAGCTTAGACCGCTGGAGATCGATGAGGAAGGTCAGTGTATCATCAACAAAAGGCAAAAGTGCTGCAGAGATAAAAGGGATCTTTCCACGGCCTTATCCTGCTGCCACGCTTGGAATTTGTCTGACCAAAATTCCTTTCATGAGACACAATAGTGAATGTTCCTGTACCTAAACTAACTTCTAATTGAATTGTCTTGATTGTGTGCAAGAACCCACATACTGATCTTCTTACTTACAAAAGTGGGTCTCTTCAGAAGGGACATGTTTGAAATTAAACTCCATTAAAACTCTTTTCACTCTGTCTCCTAACAGAAGACATGTATGATCACAAGTGAATTCTGAACCCATGAACAAACATCATTTCCAACACATCCTAAATCATCATTCATTCTGTGGTGGAAATGTCATTTTAAAACATTTTGAAACATCTTGCTAAAGCTAACTGAATAGCTACCATTTTATGTATCCTAGAGATTGATTGGAAATGACTACAAAATGTTGTGTTTAAAAGTGTCACAAAGCAGTGAGCTTAATTTTAGTGAATGTGCACTCCTAGTGTTTTTCAAATATTACAAAATATTACACGTTTTAAAAAAAACCTGTACTTGCCAACGATATATTAATAATGATATATTATATTAATACAGTTTAAATAATTGTTTTATTAATTCATTATTAATCAGTTTTATTACAATTTCCACATATTTTAAAGAAATACTTATTTTGATGTGTTGAATAACATATTAAAGCACAAGTACTTGATTATAATTTTAATTATTATAATTGCAATTAACATGCAAATTACACTACAACAAGGGATGTGTTTAAAAAAATGCTAAATCATCTTCACAAAATAAGTACTGAAATATGACTACGTAGCTCTTTGTTTATATCAACATCATTTTAAACATGCACATTGCTGTAATGATTTTCTAAATTTTAATAATAAAATTTAAACATAAAATACATTTGAAAAATACCTAAAATACATTATGAGGTCATGGTAAAATATTTCCAAAACAATAATAAAAGCGCAGCTGAGAAAACACCAAAGAATTTAAGTTTGTAGAAAGTTTCTGAAAAGCTCAAAAAATACACTAAATTAGATGCATTACATTATGGTAGCGATAACACTTCTCTTGAACAGCATTTTGGTCAACATGGATTAACGAGAGCACTAGCCTTCATCTCGTGTTCACTGCCTTCCTCATGTCATTAATCTCCACCCTCTTCCCACACACACGCACACACACTCATCAGACAGTCTGCATGGCACCAGACAGCAGTGAACAGTCGAATGGGATGTGTGAGAGCCCCCTGCTGCCAAGAGGCGGGCAGGAGGAGGAAACAAACCCCTGCTAATGGAGACATAACATGCTCACCGGAGCAGAAACTCAAACAAACGATTAATGGGCAATGGACCCTCTGCTCCCACTCCTCTTCACCATCACTTTCTCTCTACTTATCTCTGTTCCTCTTTTCGCTGCTGAGACTGACATCTCAGAGTCACGGCAGAGACACTCCTCCCTCAGCGGCCAAGAGCGTCGCCCACAGGCTCAGCGTGACCGGAGATCCAAGAGCATGTGAGCCAAACCCTTGGGAGCAGCATATCAGAACCAACATAACCAATGCATGACAACAAGTACGAAACAAAAACTGTAATATCAAACAATTCTGTTACACTTTGAGGAGCATACATTGTTTGAAATGCCAAAATGGACAGCCATTCAACTCATCTGGAGCAACGAGGGGAAGTGGCGTTTTCTCAGTCAGAACATATGAAGAGAGACGTCAGGCTGCTGTTGTCTGTGCAAGGCTTTAGGATAAAAGGGCAAACATCTATAAGCAGACTCCATGTCTCACAAATCCCTCATGAATCTCCAAGTCGCTTTGCTGCACTCGGATGGAAGATGTGACCTAATGAAGCAACAATGGCACAGGCAAAATAGGATTAGAGTTGAGGTTATTAGGCCAGAGCTCAAGCCCCAGGCCCTCATCAGGACAGAGGTCCCTTCAAAAAGCACATCAGCCACAGAAGCAGATCTGAGATCAGCTCCGCTCCTGAGATCGCATTGACCGAGAAGAGCAGATGGTGGAGATGATGGTCTCAGATCAGCAGCTTGGGGCAAGTTCAACTAGAGTGCACCACACACACCATAACACCACCTCCGATTATATCACACGACGTCACGCAACGCTTTGGTGTCGACCTTGATTCCGCTAGCCAAGCTTTATTCATGGAAGTTTCTTTTTGATAAATTCAACTTGTTCAGAAATCACCTGGCAAATATGAAACTGATTTAACAATCGCTAATCGCTAATAATAAGTGGCTTCCAACTACGTGTGAAAGAAAAGACAACAAATCCCTCATGAAGCATTCCTGTAGCTCAAACATTAGAGCATGCCGCTAGCAGTGCCAATGTCATGGGTTTGATTCCCAGGGAATGCATGAACTGATCAAATGTGTACCTCGAATGCAATGCAAGTTGCTTTGGATAAAAGTGTCAGCAAAATGCGTAAATGTAAATCTAATAAGATCAAAGAGATTTTTGGAAGACATTTTTGGTAGAACACTTGCTTTTCAAAGGCACAATCTCTGGTATAGCTAGAGCTAGTGCCGCTTCGCATGTGTGCGGTGGAATCGACGTAATTGTTCTCTGTGGGCTGAGTAGCTCTGATCCGGTAGCTGCCGCCAAAGTACTGCAAAAAGGGGGAGCCTCATGCTCATGTGTTTTGATTAGCAGGTAATGATCTTTGATCTAACGCGCTGACTCGGAAAGTGCGGCTCCGATAGAATTCCGGTAGATGCTCGGTCGACCTGGAGCCAGTGTCAGTTCTCATTAGGGCTGCCGTCTCCGTGACCTCCCATCTGCCTGAGCGGGGCCCCTCCTCTCAGCTGGAGAGCCCCGCGTAATGATATCAATAACAGCAGGGGTGCAATGAATACAAATCCGCGTGCAGAATGTTTGGACAAGAATCCCCTCCGAAGCCCACCACAAACGAGGCTCTGTCCCTCTCCCCGACACAAAGGGCAGATTCAGTCCTAATCCGCACAGTCAGCCGGTGGACACGAGGACACACTGATGGCCAAACTCCCTCCAGTGGTGGTTCCGTTCGAGAACTAGCACAGCATCAAACCTCTGGGTAACCCTGTCAAATGACAAATTTCTACTGTCCGTCTATCTGTAAGGAGTTGCTTATATGAGTTTATTAAAGATTACTTGCAATTAATAGCATGTATCAATATTTGTTGAAAAAAAGGTAATAAGACATTAGGCTAGATGATTAAAACATTCAATAGAAAAGGCTTTAGAAGAGCAGTTCACAAACTTTTTTACTCCAAAACTCTCTTTGTCCAAGACAACATTTGAAGGCCCTGTACATCTGGTACTTCTGTTGTAATCATACCTGCAAACTCCAGACCGGTGAAAAAGGTGACAGTGGTGGAATTCCATTCATTTTTTTTTCTTGTAAAAACTTCATGGTATTAGCAGTTTAGCTAGTTTTGGAACTGTAAAATGACAGTATAAACCATGGCTTAAACAACTTTATAGTTCAAGCACAAGTTTTAACAGAAACAACGTTTAAGAAAATTAAAATTCTTACAATTCAGCCTAATAGATGACTAGTCTGAACAAAAACAGTAGACGGGCTGAATGAAAATGCAAAGTCACTGTTTTTCCAGTGACCAACACATTTAAGAAGGTGCGTCAAGTCACAAAAACTTTTCAAATTTGACCTCTCCACATTCCATTATATTCTATTGTGTTTCTGAATGTGTCCTGCATCTGCGCTGACCTGCATAAACATAAAAGTGATACTTAAAGCTTGATTTATTTCAATGGTGAGAAGATTTATTACAGAATTATCATAAACTGCACTAAACTGACCCCAATTAAAATATCTGTTTTGACACATGGCAATTTACTAATCAAGTTAACACTCTTGGTCAACCATCTAGTGCCTCTATTTTCCCAAATTTGTACAGCAAAGTCTTAGTTGAACTGTGTGTACTCGCCGTCACCAACATAACACAACGTCCTGTGTAAGAGCGAGTGTGCCAGAAATTTGATTTCCACCTCTGGTATTGACACAGCCGGTTTGGAATCCAGCCAGAGATTCTGGTAACAAAAGCATGTTCATAGTCCTGCTAAAATGACCCCCAATTAAAGAGCAATGGTAAAAAGCCACACATCTCTGCATCCATATTACCGGCAGCAGAAACACCATAAAATGTGTCATTAGTAGATCTGTTTACAATCAGCAGTGGGGCAGAGCAGAGTCTTGCTGTCCCTAAATAAGTTATTCCTATTAAGTGCTGTTACTGGAAAAATGTCTAATGGTTTCTGAACTGAAAGCCCCATTAATACATGACTGTGTGTGTATATATGCTTCCACACATGCATATATCTTCTCTTTGAGAAAAATGCATATTTGGATGTAAGGATTAAAATGATCATTGTTACAAAACTGAATAGCATCTGAAATGGGTATTTCAATCACTGTGACTATTCATTTCTAAAAGCAGGTATCGGTATTTGTTTTTTCTAACGTAGTTTTCATTGATTGGTGTATTTAATACATCTTCAGAGATGGCAACAAACACAACCATTAGACAGACAGCTGCCAAAAACTTTCACAACGGCTGCACCACATTTGCAAAAAGTTGCAACTCATAAATAAACGTACTGTCTGCTACCTCATAATTATAGCCAAATACTTTGTACGCTTCACTTAACGCATTATTCATCAAAAAGTCCTCATTCATTTAAATAAGGTTTATTTGTAGAGTGTCAAAGAGTTTCTGCAAACAGCAGATTCATGTAATGTGTGTAATGAATGCATTCTAGAACCATCAAAATCTCATTTATGAGAATCCCCTTTTCCTTTTAAATCACTTTTTAATCAAATAAGATTATTTTAATACATGGCAATAGCACAATGACATACATGTGGTTGCTTGGTCTCATCCCAAAAATAAAAGTTCGTTTGTCAGTTCCCTTCGACGAGTAAAAGGCTGCACAACCCTTCTGTGGTGGGATGTGATTTCCATTAAAAATTAACCAAGCTGCATGTAATCACTTTAGAACAGATCTGCTGGATGTGAACAGGGGTGTGAGGATGTCATCTCCATCACCCTCACACTCAATGGCTCCTCCAACAGAGAGCTTTTTATACAAGTACAGCGCAAATGCATTAGCATGAATTAAACGTAGCCCCTTAACCCTTCACAAATAATACATCAGAGGTACACTGCCATGCATGCTAGTGTGTATCATTATGCTGCTCTGTTATTGGAACCATATAACGAGACAGGCCATTGTCAAATCTCTCCAAATAACAACAACAAATAAACTAGTTGCCAATATTAATCTTGCATATTAAAGTCAATATGAGATCAAAACACACCCCATTTGCTTTCCCAAAACATGTTGCTGGTTTTATTGTGAGTGATTCATCAGTGCACATTATGTATGAAGAAAAACAAGTTTTTCCAAACTTGCTCTGCTTTGAAACAAAGTTTTTTTTTTTTTATCATATTATGTATGTAATGTATTAATTTTTGTGTGTGTGTGTGTGTGTGTACATGCACGCATGTCACACTGTTGTGCTAGTGAGTCTTTCAGAAAGCATTACAGTATGTTGGCACAGTGCCAACGGCAAGCACTTCAACTGAAGTGTCGGCTCAAAGCGAAACCCCAAAATGCTGTAGAACAGTGTTATCAGTGACCCATTAGAGCCTTTGAAGTGGCTAGGGAAAGATTCTCATTCATTACACTGCGGCCCGGAGTTTGGGTCCTGTCATAGAGAGAGCCTTCCAAAGAGGATGCCTGTTCTTTGTCTCCCATCATCCCCGACTCAGAGTTTCGCTAACACACGCCACAGAACCGCGGAGTAACTCGCTGCAGATTTCTGCTTTTACAGCTCTACCAGGTTCATCTTCGTTCCTGTCTGCTCCATGCTGGCCAGATTTGGAGCACGATAACTCACATCCTGACAGCGTTTGATGTCGGAGTGCCTTGAGAATTGGCCTTTTGTTGTATGATGCCATACGTGCGTTGTAATAAGTAAGGCTGGAACAGCTAATGATCTGATATGAGGCATGTGTTGGACATCCTGTCGATTCTTCCCAGAACTCCTCAGACCCACCGCACGAATCTCCGTTTTAACGTTTGCCTGAGAAGCTGCATTTACAGAACATTAAGAATTAACGACAAGGAGGTGGTCAAATGCAATTGCAATGCACTGGGAATGAGATCATACTCTGGCTGGTGTTTGGGTGAAGAGCTCTGGGTATCCCGAGAGGAGCCACCAAAGGAGGAGCGAGGGAAGCCTGGCAATGCAGTTGTCGTGTTCCCAGGAGTGTGGGCATTTGTACTGCTGGCAGACGCAGGGAGGTGGATTCATGCCCCCTGTACACACTCATGGACACATTTAAAAATCAAACAGGATTAACTGTAAATGCACTGGGATGACACTTTAACAGGTTCGAGACCTTTTACAGACACGCTGTAGGTAAAGTGAGTAAGACGAGGCACATAATAACGACGCATCAAATGTTTTCTTCATCCTTCTAGTCGCTTCTTCACAGTCATGTCTAATTTTCATTGAAGCCACTGGAGGATTTTCCAAACACTTTCACGGTCCATCTGCCATCCTGAGGTCAGAGCTGTGTTGCAGTGGGCCACGCACATGTTTAACACATACAGTGGGTATAGAATAGAATCACCCCCCTTTAAAATAATCACATTTTGTTGCTTTGCAAGCCTGAAATGAAGACGTTGTTGTTCTTGTTTTATCCAGCTGTATTTACTGTTATAGTGCAACTTATAACATCCAAGTGAAAGATATAACACCAACATGTCAGAAAAAAATATATAACAAAAAACAGAATCACTGAGTTGAAAAAAGGATCACCCTCTTGCGTCAGTATTTTGTTTAACCAACTTTTGCTTTCATTACAGTCTTCAGTCTGTTGGGATTTGTCTTGACTAACTTTGCACATCTAGACTTTGCAATATTTGCCCACGCTTCTTTGCAGAACTGCTCGAGTTCAGTTCAATTTGATGGCGACCATTTGTGGATTGCAGTCTTCAAGTCATTCCACAGATTTTCAATTAATTTGTGATATTGTTGTCACATGCACACAATGACCACTCTTTGTCATAAATTCCTGCAGCTGTTTCGGAGTTGCTGTTCTTGGTCGCTTCTCTGACCAGTTTCCTCCGACGTCCTGATCCAGGGAGGATCTGTGTTTCACCAAATACCTTCCACTTCTTAATAATAGACGTTACTGTGCTTCTAGGCATTGACAAAGCCTTTGAATTTGTTTTTATTTGTATCCATCTCCTGACTTGTGCCTGTCCACAGCTTTATCCAGGAGATCGTTTGACAGTTCTTTGCCACCCATAGTTGATTGTTTGCTTCAGTTGCACTAGCAAGGACTGAAATGCTCCAGGAAAGCTCTTTTTATGCTGAGCTAATCAAAAAGACCACAGCTGATCACAGTTGAAAGTCGAATGGCTTTGTGTGCCACTGAGAAGTTGATTAGCTACACCTGATTGAGTTTACAAGTCATTTTTAGGAGAACTCAGTGATTCAGTTTTTTATTCTTTTTATTTTGTTCTGACATGTTGGTGTTATATCTTTCACTTGGATGTTATAAGTTGCACTGAGTAAATAGAGGTGGATAAAACATTTTAGCAGCTTCATTTCCAGCTGCATAACAATTAAATGTGATTATTTTAAAAGGGGTGATTCTTTTCTATACCCATTTTATATAGGAGATGTCAGCTCACAGGGACCCAGTTTTGTATCCCATAACCTCCCTCACCCTTCCACAATCCTAAGGAAAAAGGCCCTTAAAAATAAAATTACAAAAAGAAAATATTTGATCATTCAAAAAAAAAATAACACACTGCACATCTACGGCATCGGTCACATGGAGTAAATACCTGGGGCGCCGCTAAGAGGGGGAAAGTTAGGACGATTCTAAGGGCCCATGCACTTTTGGGGCCCCCAGATATCTGTTTTATTAGTAGTAACAGTAGTACTGTAATAGAAATGATAAATGTATCTACCAAAGAGTTAAAAATAAAAAAAATTACGGCTTATTTCTGCATTTCCAGCAAAATTATCTCCCCCCATTCACTGCATGGTTTCATCCCATCCTACTTAGCCTAGAGTCATGAGTGAGATCAGATGGTAAACTGTCAAATTAGAATAGAGATGTCTTCGAGTTCGAGGGGGGCAAACCGAGCCGGACGATTTGGTCAGTCGCACTTTTAAACACATTTTAGTTTTGCAATAGAAAATCTACTAATTCATAATTTCATACTCTGATTACATAGAGCAGCAGCAGGAAGCGTGTGAGGTTGTCATGGCAACCAGATACACTGCTCACGAATTACGGCTGCGCTTCTATTTTGCAACACTAAACTTAGCAATAAACACGTTGAAAATAATCACAATAAACATGTCTGTCAAAACGATCAAAAAGGAGGCTTTTACTAAGCAAATCAAGGAGTGAATTACTCATCCACTGTTTAAAAAAAATACTTTAGCTGGGTTTCCACAGGCAGGGTCACAATT
>NW_015624601.1:233276-233724 GCF_001515625.1 Sinocyclocheilus rhinocerous | reverse complement strand
AGAGTCATGAGTGAGATCAGATGGTAAACTGTCAAATTAGAATAGAGATGTCTTCGAGTTCGAGGGGGGCAAACCGAGCCGGACGATTTGGTCAGTCGCACTTTTAAACACATTTTAGTTTTGCTATAGAAAATCTACAAATTCCCACTCTGATTACGTAGAGCAGCAGCAGGAAGCGCTGAGGTTGTCATGGCAACCAGATACACTGCTCACGAATTACGGCTGCGCTTCTATTTTGCAACACTAAACTTAGCAATAAACACGTTGAAAATAATCACAATAAACATGTCTGTCAAAACGATCAAAAAGGAGGCTTTTACTAAGCAAATCAAGGAGTGAATTACTCATCCACTGTTTAAAAAATATATATATACTTTAGCTGGGTTTCCACAGGCAGGGTCACAATTATCTACAGTGTATGAAGCTAAAGGTTTTTGGGTTAAGGTTC
>NW_015624601.1:232649-232859 GCF_001515625.1 Sinocyclocheilus rhinocerous | reverse complement strand
TTTGACTACTTTAGTAAGTTCTTATTTTTAGTAAAAAAAAAAAAAAGCATATAATGCTATTCTAGGGAATTGTGTGCTTCTAATTTTATACCAATAGTTTGAACAGGACCATTTTCTATTCTAACACAACAATGCCTTTGTGCATAAGGCAAGGTTAAAAAAAAAAAAAGAAGATTGATTCAGTCAGTGTGGAAGAACTTGACTGGTCTG
>NW_015624601.1:203616-232539 GCF_001515625.1 Sinocyclocheilus rhinocerous | reverse complement strand
ACATTTTAGTCATTTAGCAGACGCTTTTATCCAAAGCGACTTACAGAAACAATCAAAATCAACAAAAGAGCAATGATACGCAAATCATGATCGGCAATATAGTGTGTTTGGTGCGGTAGGGGGCCCAACCTCATATTCTTTCATAGGGCCCAAAATTGCTAGCGGCGCCACTGATCTAGTATAAAGCATATAGTGAACTCATATTGACATCTTTTTCCAGTTTTGAGTCCAAATACAAAGAAATGTGAATTGCGTTTAACTACATAAAACCCATGTTAGGCCAACATAATTCCCCCAAATGTTGTCCTAATTAGTGAAACACAGTTGCCTGAACAAAGAATTCCATACTGAGCAATACTGATGAAATGTTAAGAGTTTTTGAGCTCCCAGCATGTTACATAGATCATTGTTTTGCTATTTGTCGACTTCATTTAAACTTTTATTTTGTCACTTTGTCATCTTTTTGCATTTGTTGATTTTTACCATTCTTGAGGTTTGTGTGTCAAGTGTTGAGCACTAATGTAAGGTACAATTTGAACATTATCCTAAATATATTTGCTTTGCAAGGAGCAGTGTTGCCAAGTCCGCGGTTCTTCCGCGGAATTGGGCTACTTTATCACTGTTGCCGTGGGTTATTTTTTCATGTCCGCGGGTTTAAGCGACCCCAATAACGTGATATTTAGCAACTAAAATGCTAATTTTACCAGGGGAACCCCACCAAAAACTTGTATTTTACCCCACCAGAATGCGATTTTTACCGGGG
Organism: Sinocyclocheilus rhinocerous; assembly: GCF_001515625.1. NCBI lineage: Eukaryota > Metazoa > Chordata > Actinopteri > Cypriniformes > Cyprinidae > Sinocyclocheilus > Sinocyclocheilus rhinocerous. Next base: position 231,776 of record NW_015624601.1, on the reverse strand, counting down.
GATCCCCCTCGAAATTGGGCTAGTTTTGGGCTAGTTTTGAGTAGCAACTGGGCGGGTTTTGTTGTGAAAACCTGGCAACCCTGGTAAGGAGATTCCTCCCTAGAAATTAAAATAGCACTGTTCACTTCATATCAATTGTCCTGTAAAACTACACATACTGTATGGTTATCAAAATGAATCATTCTGCAAATTTTCAGTTAGAAGTTGAAGAAACTGTAGTTGTCTCCACAAATGTATTGGCCAAATGATGCATTTTAGATTTAGTGAACGGACAAATTGACAAAGACAATAATTGAAAAAAAAGGTCTTAGCACGTTTACAGAAAAAAAGCTCACTTCTCTGTTGCAAAATAAGGTGGATAGACGGGTGTGCGAGATCAGGTCAGACTTCACATCTGCAGGACAACGATCCTTCAGGAACAGGACTGGACACTCCTGATATAGAGATGCTAAATGAACTTCAGCCATAAATGCCTCTGAGATAGTTCTGCAATAGTTCTGCAACAGCATATGCTTTCAAGAATGCGTTTACATTCTTGAATTGTGTGACATTTTGCACAGTCATGTTTGTGTGACAGATCTGTCAGCATATAGCATGACTCTGACACCGGTGACAGACCTAATGCAGCACATTCATCCAAGACAGCAGTAGCAGTGTTAATCAGCATCTAGTGCAGAGGATCTCATCCAGGGGCCCGGGGCCAACCAGGGGGGCCTCTGGATAACTTAAAATCATTTAAAATAAGACAAAGCATTAAAATAAGTTTTTAAAAATCAAATTTAAATTCACCTTAAAAAACATTTTTCTTTGAAGAACCAAGTTTGACAAGGAAAACCTAGATGAAGAAGCGTAATAGACCTGGAAAAGTAATGCACATTAATAAAATCGTAAGACACAATTAGCATTTTTATCAAATGTATACATTTTACTAGTTAAATCAAGCTCTAAAATGTTTGATCAGGTAGAAATTTTGAGTAAGAAATATTTTTCAAATTGGAAAAATCAGAAACTAGGAGTGTCCATAGATTGTTTTGAAAACAAAAACCAAGGTTATGGGAACTTTTAATAGTTTTATGGACAATAAGGGGGCCTTAGAGTTCAACAGGTTGAGAACCACTGATCTAGTCTATTTCTAAGGGCCAACACTTCCATGAATTAAATGTGAGTCATTGAAAGAGCGCCGTTTTCCAGCACATTTACTTCAACTGTTCAGGTAATATCAATGGCATGACCCACTTCAGGGATGGACAAAGTGACATTATGAAATTTTGTCCAATCAGAACCATAGAAATGTCTACATATTTACAAATAATGTTTGATATAACGCTACTTTCTACAACTCCCCCTACTGCATGTTTTGATGTCTTTCATGGAATTCAAGCCTAATTTAGGGGGTTCAAAATTTAAACCCTGGTTACAGTGGCAAATTGGTGTTGTTTTTGTATTACAAGATCTATTTAAATGGTTTCTTATGTCTGAAAACAGCTTTGCATCAACTGAAACTCTTTTCTGGCCTTCCTTTCCTAAAACTATGGGATTGAATGTATGACCTTTGGGCCATTTGTCCAGTGGTCAGCAGAGCTCACACACTGGCTAGAGAACTGACCTCTCGTCTTTGAAGTGTCTGCCCTGGATGCAAATGTAATAAGCCACTCCAGTAAATTAGCATCAAAAGACAGACCGATGATACAGATTTCCAGCTGCAAGAGCAGCACTAATGATCCACAGATCAATGAATGAACCCGTCTCAGTCTCAGATAGTGGCAGCCAATGAGCACTTGCTGATTAACAAACTCTCTCCTGGTGATCATCTCTACTGTAGTGCACTAGGTATGTTTGCAGTGCATCCTCGAATGTGCCAGATTTCAGGAGGCCTTCAGCTAATGAACGTAAGAGGCTCTTGATATAGAGGGTGCGAAGTGCTTGATTCATATGCTGCTGGTTAGGGTTTGATCACTGCTGCAGCTCTGGCATGATGGATGCGTCCTCCAGTGATTGGCCGCAGGACTTCCTCTCACAGGTCATGTCCTGTCTGCCCCCTGTCCACTGCACACTTCCACAACATGTCCATGGTCTTTGTCCCAGCCCCCTCGAACCCGCATCGGGCGCCGGGCAGCGCTGGTGGTCAGTGGTATCCCGCCATGACTAGACTTTATAGCACCAGCTGCAGCTGGCCAAGGTGAGACTGTATATCAAGCCAAATCAATCCTGTACATCTACTGACCTGTCATCCAAAACCAGCTCTAGCAGTTTCCTGAGATGGTGAAAAATCATGCTAATGCAATGAATCAAGTCTTAAGTCTTAGTATTAATGCAGGTTTCCCACAGATGTAGATGGCCAGGAGCACGAGGCAATGATCACACTGCCACCCAGTGGTACAAGGGATTCACAATCGCCTTGAGCCAAAAAGAGCAAATAGTCCAGAAAAAGTCTAGAAAAATATTCCATGATCCCAAAAGATTCTAAACATTTTAAACATAGTAGGGAACTACTATCAGTTATCTTCAGCAAAATTTACCAATCAAATGGACTACTTGTACTGAGCTTCATGATGCACTTTCATTTTTAAATAGTATGGCTTGCTATGTTTCCAGTATATTGTCAATGTGCTGTAGCCACCTAGTTGACTAAACAGCACTTAAAATGAGTGTCTGCAAGGAGACTTAATTTTCAACATTTTCAGGGACAGGAAAAGAGATATGAATAGTATCAGAACAAACCTTTATTATTTGTATTAAATGTTTTAATCATTCTCTTTTTTTCATTCTTTGTATGTTATTTACATGTTTATGCCAACATTCTCATTTAATATACATAATAGCAGCATAGTAACTTGTTTAATATTAATTGATTGTTTAACATTGTTAATTTCTTTAAGGCAGGCTGTCTGTATGTACAGTAGGTGCACTTAACGCTATAACTGGAAACGTCGGAGCTGTATTAAGAAAGACGTGGAAGTAGTTGTGAGAGTAGTCCATTAAGAATTGATTTACTGATTTATTGATAGTTGCACACATGAAATATTAAGCATTACCAATAGTGTGACATGCTTTACTTCTAATAAATGCCTTTAATTATCATTATTATTCTTGTATAACTATATATGCAGTGTTATGATCATGTAATACACTGAATATTTTTCACTATATTTAAAAGATGATTAAAACTTATTAATACACACTATACACTACCTTATCCATTCATATAAGGCTAAACCTAAAATATTGATGCTAAATGTTTGTAATTTGTCCCCTATCTAAGAGATTAATGAAGTCTTAAAGCCTTTAATAACATATTGTCACTTTGGAATTATAAGGTTCTATCTATATTCTGAGCAGTTTCAAGATATTGAGCTTCAAAGTTTTTGCATTCCATATAGTCATATGGGATATGGGGAACAAGGCTCTTTAATACATCAGTCCCAAAATATACACAACTTAAAAAATAAGGGTTACACTTTATTTCGATAGTCCACTTTAGACATTCCATTAACTATAAGTAACTTTGTAACTACATGTCAACTACATGTCAACTAATTATCATTAATTTGCAACTACATGTCTACTAACTCTCAGAGTAGACTGTTAGGGTAGGTTTAGGGTTAGTAGAATGTTGACAAAGAAAGTGTTAGAAGATATTAAGCAGACAGTCTACTAATACTCTACTAACTGCTAGTTGACATGTAGTTGCAAAGTTACTTACTGTTAATAGAATGTCTAAAGTGGACTATCGAAATAAAGTGTTACCAAAATAAGTTGTCACAGAATACGAATATGTGAATAACTCAATTTTGCCGACAATGGCAAACAGAACTATAATTCCAAGGTGACGAAACGGCTTTTCTTGCCAGGAGAAACTGGGAAGGATTTCATCCTCTGGTGTTTGTTTACTCAGGAGAAAGTTTACAAATAATAGGAAATCAGCATTCTTTAATGATTAGTAACATTTCTTCCACTAATTCTTCATGTAATATTTCAAACTAAACACAGACACGTGCATGAAACATGCATACTTTTACATGCATATAATCTCTTTAAAATAAATAAATAACTAGAATATAAATAAATAGAGAGAAGCAGGCCAGAGGTAATAGTAGAGATAAAATATATATGGAAAAAAATAATATTAATAAACAACACACGGAAAATGAGCAAGTGATGGCTTTGGAGGTCTGATGGCTGCTGCATTGAAAAGCACACAATCTTACAAACACAGATGGCCTTAGGGATCAGAGGAAGAAACACTCAACAGGTCACTTATTACACACACGCAGGACGGCCGTCTAATGTTCAGCAGAGCCATATTAAAAATAATGAGCCTGAGAACTCAGGATCAAACAAATCAATACATTTACGGTACTGACTACATCATTAAACAGGAAAAATTGACCCTTAAGACTGGTTTTGTGGTCCAGGGTCACATATGCACTTACCATACTTATATTGATTAATATATAATTTAAAAAATATTTGTAATAAAATTTGTTTTTAATATATGAAAAAAAAAAATATATATATATATATAACACGTAGAGTAAAATTGATGTAAAAATAGCACGAACAACAACTGTTCACAATGAAGTCACATGACAAATTTCCACATACAGTGTGATTTTTGGTGTTTGGATCCAAACAACAGATCTGTCACATGGGGACAAATAATTGATTTTAACCATATTCAATGGTGGTTTGAACTAACGGCTTCTGTTTAAAATAATAATTTAATGAAAACCTAAACAAAATCGCAAAGTCAAACTTTTAGACAGTCATCCACATCTCTGCAAAAACACACGAGCAAAATAAAGGAAACACTAAGAGCCCATTAACAACACACGCGCTCAGTGCAGGCCTGGAGAATGCAGCACACACTGGGGCCCTTGATTTCTCCTCAGTAACACAAACCACATGCATATGGAGCCCCGCTTGCTTCCAGGCCTCACATGCGAGGAGAACCCACAAATCCAGTGGTGAATGCATGCAAATGACTCACACTGATGAATCACTACGCTTTAGAAATTCACACTGAGATGCACTACATTACGTTATAATCTGAATCAGAATGAGTCAATCTCGTGAAGAAACCTGAAGAGTGTTTTTAGGGCTATTATGACTTTTTGCATTGTGACAACATGGCAACACGCCCAACCAATTCTCATTACCGTGCTGCAAGAAAATTATGCTATATTATAAAGCATGTATACTGTATGCCAGAATTTGTAGTATAGATTTTAATTTATGTCGAGTTTAATGAAAAGCATTCAACTAATGAGAATCACCATTGACAACAATGGACACATTACAACAATGAGAATTCTCAAATCTTGATGAAAATAACAGAAATGTAATTTCAAATGCAAAATGTAATTTCTTATTATTCTATTTTTTTCCATGTAAATATTGCAACCTGACCACGTTTTGTGAGATTCTTCTTTTTAAAGTTATAGTTCACCCAAAATTGGAAATTTGCTGTTAATTAACTCACTGCCAGACTATCCGAAGAGTAGAACAGCAAAGAAGAAGCTCTGGGTCACAGGTAATAATGTTGTAAATAATGTTCAGTTTCTTTCACCGACCAATTGTTTCGCTTCATACGACCTCATTATATACAACACAAACAAATAAAGAAACAAGTAGCACAGACCACATTAAAATCAAGTGTTTTTTAATTTGCAGCATGTTGAGCTCTCTCGGCCGCTGTATGTTTCACTTCATAAGACCTCAATATATCATCAGGAGCCACAGGGATTCATTTTACATACCTTGATACGCTTTTTTGTCTATCAAAGGGACGGTGGCCATTGACTTGCATTTTATGAATCACCAAGGACCACAGTTTCAGCTAAAAATCTTCTTTACTGTTCTCGAGAAAAAAAGTCACCTACATTTTGGAAGGTCAGTAGTGTCAGTAAACTGTAAGTGTTATTAGTAAGTGTCAGTAAACTAACAGCAAATTTTCATTTTTGGGTGAAATATCACTTTAACTACAATATGACAGTATAAAATCAATTAGAACTGCATGCGTAACAGATTAATTCTGGTTTAACCAGCTGTACTAGTGCTGAGCTGCTGTTAAACCGTCTGCAACGAAAGATCTTCAGTTGAGCTCTGTTTTGAATCACTATCCAACAGTCTCAAATACAGCTGCATCGCTCCGCTGGCCACAAAAGCATTTTGTGTTTGATCCGAATGAACGGCCACATCATAGTTTACTCCGATCTATAACCCGACACAGGTTATAAAAGCAAGGCGAGCTCACACTGAAAACCCTGAAAAAAAGAATGAGCACAGAGCGGACAGAGAGGCAAACGGACCCTCGCGTGCTGAGAGCTCTCTGGCGAGCAGACATAGCACATTCTCTCGCCACATGCTGTAACTAAATGCCTGGCCCTCACATTCACTTCTTCTGTCTAATAAGGTGTATCAGGATTTATCACAGTGGGACAAAAGACTTAAGCAGGTTTGGCCCATGATTCATGTGTCACTGACAGGTGGTAGCAGAGCAAAGAGTTGGAGTTCAATTCCTTCAGCGTTATTAGGATCAATGGTGGGATTTCAGTGTGTAGGGAATGCCATAATCACATCATCAGAGAGAAACAGAGCAGTAGATGATGAGACGAGCTCAGATTCACGCATTCAGGCTCGGGAATGTTTGTGAAATTGCGAAACAAAAAATTCCTCAAATGCTCCTGAGGATGAGTCAGAGGAAGACTAGTCATATCTGATGCCTGTGCAGGCTGTGAATAGTGCTGTAAATGAAGGCTTTCTCTGCTGAACCATCTGATTCTGACAGAATCGCTCACTGATTCTCACAGAATCAGAGTTGAGATCGACCTTTGTGTGCTAAAAAGAACAATTAGCTGACCAACAAGACCACCGACTCTGAGTGAAGGAGGATGTGCAGAAATATAAATGTGTCAGCCAACAACTTCCATTAGCAATGAACCAGACACAAGTCTCCCAACACACCTGACTTATCATATGTGGTTCTTTGCTCAATACTGCCTTCTTGTGGCCAAATCAAACACACCAGCACCAAATACACAAAATAATGTTCTTTTTAGCAGCATCATATGACCCCTTTAAATCAAAACTTTGTCAAGCAGCAAGATGGTGTTGGTGAGGGCAGAAAATAAAGAATGTTTGCAGGGTTCAAGCAAGCATTTAAAGAAAATGAATGCAGCCTTACTATAAACACTGCCATTCAAAAGTTTGGGGTCATTAAGATGATTGATTGATTGATTGATTGATTGATTGATTTTCCCCAAAATCAATACATTTATTCAGCAAGGACAGATTACACTGATCAAAAGTGACAGTAAAGACATAATGTTACAAAAGATTTCTATTTTTAAAAATGCTGTTCTTTACAACTTTCTATTCATCAAAGAATCTTTTAAAATAAAATGTATCACTGTTTCCACAAAAATATGAAGCAGCACAACTGTTTTCAACATTGATAATAATCAGAAATGTTTCTTGAGCAGCAAATCAGCATATTAGAATAATTTCTGAAGATCATGTGACACTGAAGACTGGAGTAATGATGCTGAAAATTCAGTTTTGATCACAGGAATAAATTACATTTTAACATATATTCACATAGAAAGCAACTATTTAAAGTGGAAGTGAAGCAGTCAGTCAAGTTTACATTATTTCGTACATCGTTTCCCAACCTTTTTTCAGTCACGACAACCTTTCAAATTTTTCTAAAATTTGTGGCACAAACAGTACTGTTCTACAGGCCCTGCAGTCTACCCGCTCTGAACTGCTATGAGGATGAAGCTGATGGTTCAGAAGCATCTTAAAGGGATAGCTCACCCAAAAATGAAAATTACCCCATGATTTACTCACCCTCAAGCCATACTAGGTGTATATGACTTTCTTCTATCAGACGAATCCAATCAGAGTTATATTAAAAAATGTCCTGGCTCTTCCAAGCTTCATAATGGCATTGGATGGGTGTTTTTTTTTTTTTCAATAGTCCAAAAGAAGTCCAATTAAGTACATCCACTCATCATAAAAAGTGTCCCACACGGCTCTGGGGGTGAATAAAGGCCTCCTGTAGCGAATCGATGCATTTTTGTAAGAAAAAAAAATCCATATTTAAAATTTTATAAACAGTAATCTCTAACTTCCTCTGTCATACGCGCCTTCACAATAGAACGCCTTTCAGCGAAACCGAAACAACACTCTAAAAAATGCTGGGTTATTTTTTAACCCAAAATGCTGGACTGAGTCTCTTGGGTCATTTTATCACATTTTAAACACTGTTGGGTAGTTTCAATTTTCCAGGTGTTGAGTTAAATCTGCTGGGTTGTTACAGCCCAGCGCTGAGTTATTTAACGACCTTCGCGCCTTGAAGATGTTTAAATCGCTCCCCTAACTGTCATTTTGAAAGGACAACGGGGCAAAGCCACTGGTTTCAACTGTTTTAAGGTAAGTTTATTTAATGTTTTCATTAATAATTATTTTAAATAGGCAGAATTATAACTTTTTTCCCGGCAACAATACTGTTAAACTTCTACAGGCCAACATTAGTTATGTTAAATGACGAACAGTTACCTCAGACGGCCATTCTACATGTACTCGCATAATCGTGTTAAGTATCTCAGAAGACAGATTAATAGTTTTATCAGACAGTGACGGAAGGCTGAAATATGTGAATATCTGTGAAAATAGAGGAAATTAAGAGCCTATTTGAAAAGCGAATTTAACAAAGTGAGTCAGTTAAAATACGACTTTCTGCTCTAATGTAAACGGCCTGCAATCGTCCATATCGACATGTAAATCACATACAAATTACGTACAATGTCGTCGGACCGCAGGTCTAAAAGAACCGATGATCCGATTCAAATAAACCGGTTCATCAATTCTCGAACAAAGTGATTCCCGGAAAGGAATCGACGTCTCAGGGCCTCGATACATTTCAAAGCGCGCGCACGCACGCACGCACAGCGAGTGCCGTAGGCTGCGTTACTGAGGTGATTTGATGCTTGTGTGGTTTATAAAGTCCTTTTACATACGTAAATAAAGGTTTTTGGTGAGTCATATAATTCAAAATGTCGTTTTTCTTGTCAGAAAAGCACATGGATACATTTGTGAGAGAAAAACTCGTCGAGTGCAGTCTTATCGAGACGTTTAACGGTAAGTTCATGTTTATTATAAATTTTACAGATTTTACTTAATTGTCTGTGATAATCAACTAACCCTCGCGTAACTTAAACGCACATATAAATTTGTTTTGTGCTATAGTTAAAGCTGCACGTTGTAACTTTGTGTTCAGAATGTACAGAATTTATATAATGAGCGAATACATCATATACCCATTTTTCCAAATCGTGTTTTTGACAGATGGACTATTCTGACGATGTCTTTCATACTTTTCTGGACCTTGATAGTGTAATTTACTTGGCAGTCAAAGGGACGGTCACAAGCCTCCCGGTTTTCATCCAAAATATCTTAAATTGTGTTCCGAAGACGAACAAAGCTTTTGCGGGTTTGGAACACCGCGGTCAAGCCAGCCGCGGTTGAAATTTGTGTACGCGCGTATTACCATGATTACGGTAATTGCAGGAACACACAGAGAGAACGCGCTTTCAGAGCACTTTTCATTTAGACGCCCAGAATTGAGATGTAGCATAACAAGATTACATTTCTCGATTTCTTTTTTTGTACTCCTACTTTAATATGCGTGTTATTTATTGGTGTTTTGACGGATGTGTGTTACTGTATTTTTCGACCTTTCAAATCATAGCAGGATTCAGAGGGCTATAAAGACCCCATTTCTAATAAGTAGAAAAACCAATGGTCAGTTCTTATACGGGGCGTCCAATACTATATGCACACCTCATATGAAACCATTTTACTGAAGCGTTTTTGAGATATGGGAGCATATGGCGCTTTAGAGGGCTATAAAGACCCCAATGATTTGCCTATTTGCATCTTACCCTATATTTTATTCCTCTCTTCTTGAGGCAGGTGAAAAGCATTTGGTTAATGGTGAATATTGACCAATAGTACTGTTGTGGCTCCCACTGTTAGCAGGGGATAGTCGCTACATTTGAGGTAAAAACGACGGAATTATTTATTGTGTAAGGTGCCAAGAATATAGGGAGACCCGGGCTGCACTGTCTGTTCTTTCACACGCATCTCTCAGAGTGGCAGCTGCCTTTAGTTGTGGCAGGTTTTGTGGCAGCTGCCTTTAGTAGTGCCTTTAGTATGATTCCATTTGAGTTTTGGCAGGTTACATGTGCATGAAAAAGCAGACGTGGTAATTAATAACACCCGATGTACTTGTTCTTATGATGCATCTACGCTAACATTAGTCTGTTTCGTTCTTATTCCGAGGTCACCATAGCCACCCGGATCCAGTCAGTATCCAGATCAGATGGTCACTGCAGTCATCCGGATCTAGTCTGTATCCAGCCCAGATGGTGGATCAGCACCTAGAGATGACCTCGACAGCTCTGAATGTCAGCTGAGACCAGGACATCTAGCCCCAGAGACAGATCCCCAGACCTCGTCACCTAGACGGCCATCGGCACAAGACCACGGGAACCAGATGAGTCCACTGCACAATCAGACTCTGCTGCAGCCTGGAATTGAACTGCTGGTTTCGTCTGGCCAGAGGAGAACTGGCCCCCCGACTGAGCCTGGTTTCTCCCAAGGTTTTTTTCTCCATTCTGTCACCGATGGCGTTTTTGTTCCTTGCCGCTGTTGCCTCTGGCTTGCTTAGTTGGGGACACTTAATTTCCAGCGATATCGTCGACTTGATTGCACAGGTACTATTTGAACTGAACTGAGCTGGACGATAAATCACTGAATCAATGATGAACTGACTTTAACTGAAAATTGAGTGTTTACTGTTGTCCTTTTGCACACTATTATTACACACTATTTTCCTAATTAATACTGTAAAGCTGCTTTGACGCTGTATTTTTTTAATATGACAGGCTCATTACTCTCATTACTATAATACATGGAAAATACAGTTGTAAATGGATTTTGCTTTTCCATTTGAAATTTGGCAGTCACTGTGCATTCGTGAAAATGCAAACAGTAATGCAAGATTTGCAATTGTGTTTGGATTATGTCACAATTTGTCACATGTGGAAAACACAATTGAAAATATAATTTGCAATTCCTTTTGAAAATTGTCTGGAATATCCTTCCATAGACAGGCTCTATAGCAGAGCACACTGACATGCGGAAAACACAATTGAAAATTTAATTTGCAATTCCTTTTGAAAATTGTCTGGAATATCCTTCCATAGACAGGCTCTATAGCAGAGCACACTGCTCTCAGCTGTAGATCTTTGCTTCAAAGCTTTCTAAAAGTGTTTGACGATAGTTCAATTCTGTCATTAATTACTCACCCTGGTCTGAAAGCTCTCGGATTTCATCGAAAATATCTTAACTTGTGTTCCAAAGATGAACGAAGGTCTTACGGGTTTGTAATGACATGAGGGTGAGTAATAATTGACAGAATTTTCATTTTTGGGTGAACTACCTTTTAACTACCCTAAGCATCTTTAAATGATTTTGCATTCTCAGTCTTTTTAAGTTTTAATTGTCAATGTCATTTCACTGTGTATTTAAATAGTTAAACATGTCAAAATGTAATAGTTAAACAGTTAGACGCATGTAATTCAGAACTAATTTTCTTATTTATTACAACTGTATTTCTGTGATTTTTGCATTTGCTGGAAAAAAGAAAAAAGAAAGAAATTTGCATGTCGTTTGTCATTGGTACAAATTTTAACACATTTGTGAATGTCAGATGGCATTAAAAATAATTTTTAACCATCTAAATAACCTGTATTCTTCATTATTTATTAATCCATGATTGTTTTGTAGGCCTAGGCGAAATTATGAGAATAACCCAGCAAGAATAACCCAGAAACACAAAAATGGTAAAAATGACTATATCTTGGGTTTTCTCAACAACCCAGCCTGCTGGGTTAAAATGTGTAACCCAGCATGTGTTCTGTCCAATATTTACCCAGCACTGGGTTGCCAATTGGGTTATTTTTAACCCAGCCATTTTTAGAGTGAACCAAACTTCTGAAAGATGAATTTGGCAAGTCTATGAAACCTATAAAACTATATAATATTTTAGAAATAAGAATAGTACAAATAAATTAATGTTCACCTATGTATTTAGCCTTCATACAAACAAGAAATGTGAAATCACCATAAAAAAAAAACAAGACTCAGACTCACCATATCAATATTATTTAACTTACTATAACATTGCTGCTTAACGGCTGTAAACAAAGCAGCGCTCCACTCATAAACGCAGCTTTATCAGATAAAACGAAAATGCCATCGAAAATTTTCTGAAGACAGTCGGTTACCTTCAGAGACACATTCATATAAAAAATATGATTTTGAAACGTGCAGTGCTAACGTTTATTCAACAAAGTCAAACTGTCAAAGCCTTTTGGAAAATCTTTTTGTGGCGGTCAGTGTTGATATTGTGGTGGGCCGCCACAAATAAATCAATGAATGGGAAACACTGCTAATGTATATTGAAATATCGGAAATGTGTTTAAAAATCATATCACCGTTACTGAAAAAATACATATATCGTCATATATATTGATATTGAATTATTGTCCAGCCCTATGTTTGGGATATTTGGTTCTTATGCATGACAGCCTGCTCACTGTAAGTGCTCACAAATTTAAAAAGCCATCAGACATATTGCAACACATTTCAAGAGTTAATTAACCACATGGCACACTCAGATATGAGCAGACCTTCTAACCTTGGAAAAAGTTTTTTTCCCCGAGTGCATTTCTGCTGAGTGCATCAGCTGTCATCAACAATGATCACGTGCCACAGAGCAGTTTCTCAAACAGAAATGTCCATGACCCCAGACGGTGACTGACAGTCTAATAATGGCTACACTACACAAGGCCATTCTTGATAAGGAGCTCAGTGCTTCAGAACTGCGGTCTTCTCAAGAGGATGCTGTGTCTGGCCTGGGAAAGCTGATAAGATGCTCGGTCCTCTTCACTTCAGAACGGCACTGGCCATCTGATTGGAAAGCTGAAAGTGCTGCTCTCTCTGGGATCAGCTGCTATCAGATGGGTTTTAATAGTTCACATGCTGGAGCTCTTGAAGGGAAAACATTCCTCCAGGATTCAACCACAGTCAAGATAAATACATTCAAAGGTTCATATCATATAATATATCAATCAAATTTTCCTCATACTTTTGAAATACAACAGTTTATTGGAAATGCACTGTAAATTTAAAACTCAAAACATCCTCTCAAAAAAAGATGATAGTTTCTTGAAATTAAACTGCAAAATCTACTTGAAACTCATGAAACTTGCTGACTTTTCAAGTTAAGACACTTGACATGTTAGTCAGGGTTACTAACATGCCTCGGTTAACTTTTTTTGATAATGAAAATTAGACTAGGGACAAATCTGTTCAATATCAAACATCAACTAAAATTATTTTTTTCTGCCATCCCAATAGTTTTTATTTTTACTTGCCCTGCCAACATCATCATTGGCCCCACCATAAATGAATGATCCATTTTTATTTTTACCAATTAACTTTTATATTTGCTAGAATCATTAGGATTTTTTTAATGAAATGATCCATGAATTGAAAAATAAAATGTGAACAAATTTGAAAACATTAGGCATCATACACTTACCGACATTGTAAATGTTTACAGAGAAAAACACTAAACGAAAGTACTACCAGACAGCTACAGTGTTTATGACAAATTAAATGTGTGAGAAAATTGATTATCTCTGGTTGCCGTTTTAGAACATTAAGCCAGGTGAAGAGTTTTCCACGTACTCCACTGCGCTACCTTTGCGCACGCATCTCGCGTCTATCGCTCCCGAAATAGTGTCTCGACTCTCGAGTCAAAAGAAGTCTAACGGTGGGGTCCCGGTGGTGTCCCGTGCGCCACTGTCTCATCACCTACGAGTCATAGACGCACTGGACCGATTGGGAAATGAAAGGCAGCTCCGGCCGTCGGTCATAGATCAGCATGCTGGAGTACGTCACTCTGTCCGCCGTCACCTGTCATGTTTCATGCATTCAGAGTTGTTTACACTGTTAAAGAGTTGGATTCTCAAGCTAAGCATGGACAAAGTTTCAAAAAACGATTTGGACGTATGACGGAGTATTTCTGTGCCAAAAATCTTACTTCGGGGTTCGTACAAGTTTCGGAGAGTTTTTTTTCGATCGTGGCTCTTCATGACGTAAATGAGGGTGGAACTCCTTATATGGGCATTTCTCCCGGAAGAGCGCGCCCGCACACACATAGACCAGAGTGAGAGCCAGATCGCGCCCATCAACGCGCTTCATCCGGCGGCAGCGCTGCACGGGACTTGCTCGGGAAGAATGTCTCCAATACAAAGAGTGTGTGTTTTTAGTTGTAAGGGAAAGATAACTTTGTTCAGCTTCCTAAAGAACCCAGCGTTATGTAAACAGTGAATACAGTTTGTTTTTCCGGGGCAGCAAAGGAGTTTCACAAGTGTGTTTGTTGACAAACGTTTTGTAAACAAGGCCTGGTTCGACACTGGATTTGCACATCGTTTGATACTGAAAGATGGATAAGCCCAAACCCGAAGACTTGTCAGATAAGAGGTGAGGTGAGCCAATCATAGAGTAGACTGAAGATCCAGGTAAACAATGTCAATGAATTAATCTTTTCTGTTTCTTATAGCAGCTTTGTATTGTTTCTAGTGTGATCAACGTTTGCTTAAGTAGTAGACATATTAGGGAAGTAACACGTAACATTTTAAGCTCCATGTGGCCATCGTCCAAGGCGATGAACTCGCCCAACTAGGCCTGCCGTGCTCTTCCTCTGCAGCCTCTTTCGAGCCAAGGAGGAAAGTGCCGCGAGCTTCTGATGCGGATCTGTCAGGGTCAGGTGACGAGCCCCCCTGCTGCAGGTCCCTTTCCAGTGCGCTCCATGAGCGCTGTTCTCCGGCCCTCCCCCATCGCTCAAGATGTGGCGAGTGAGGGCGCGGCTGCAGATCCAGCTATTATAAGCGTTTTTGGGCTTGTCTTTTCCACTTAATTTAACACTTTAGAAAGTTAATAAAGTAGGAAGTTGCAGTTTAGAGTCAGATATCTGTATCTTATTTGCAAAAGATTGGAAATAATTTCGGTTTATTTTTAGTATTTTGTTTGTTTTAGTATCAATATCTGGCAACACTGCATCACCAGTGTTCTGACAAATAATGCTACCTATCAGATTATGCTACCAACACTGTATTTATCCTACTGTAAGGGTAAGTTTAGGGTTGGGGTAGGTGTACATGTTAATAAAGCCTCACACCTTATTAATATCATGCTGGAAGCAAAATCTGATTTTTGCTGACAGGATAGGACATTCGGTAAGGGAAACGCAAAAATTATCATGATATCCCAGCAAGCAATTTTGCGTTTAAAAGACGTCTATTAGACGTCTAAATATAGCCTAGACGTCTAGGCTAAAACGAGGCTAAATTTGGGCTGTCAGTGAAAATCTAATAGACGTCTAATCATAGCCCAAGAATAGACTAGTCATCAATTAGACGAGTTAATTCATACCCCTTCGTTTGAAGTGTGGTCCCGAAAAATCTTCGTTTGAAGGGCTATCTGGCCCTTCCCCTACCCCTCCAACCAAAAGAGAATCGAGACACCCCTACCCCTTCACGTGAACGCGCCAAACGGAGGGGTAGGGGAAAGTGGAACGGCTAAGGGGTAGAATTGGGATTGGGCCTAAGAAGTCTATGCTGTCTTTCAGTATAGTTAAATTTTTTACAAATCATGCTATAAACTTTCATAAGAGCACTAGACAAAGTTATTGTAGTTATGTATTGTTGCAATAAACAACTGATAAAATTATCCACCCTTAAATAAAGTATTAAAGGGGTCATATGAAATCATAACGCACTGGATAGCTGGCCAATCACAGCACACCTCGCCTTTTCAGACCGATGAGCTTTGTAAAAAATTTCAGAAAGGCGGGGCATAGAGGAGAAACAATAATGTACAGTATGTGGAAAATAATGTGTTTTTTTAACCTTAAACTGCATAAACACATTCATTACACCAAATACAAAATAATGTTATTTTTAGCAGCATCATATGACCCCTTTAACTAATTTTGATGCAATAAATATGGTACGATTTAAAAATAATCATCCCTCCAAAACAGAGAAAACATCTCACACAAACATCTACATGTCTGTTTCCTTTAAAGTGTTTATAGTATGTATATAATGAGTATTTGTAGAGGTTATTATAACACAATTCTTTAACATCAAATTTAATGTGTAAATAAATCTCTGTAAAAAAATATAAAAATCTACAGCGAAGGGCACTTACAGTCGACTAGAACATAAATTCATTTTAACTACTTTTCCAAGATAAATCCTATGAGATGAGTTTGTTCGTGTCCCCAGGCCCAGGTCCACAAAACCCTTAGGCACAATTATAAACTAATTAATTAGGCTTTCTTACGTTAAGAGGTTTTGTGAAACCCTTCATGCATGACGTATGACGTGAAAGTAAGTGAAATTGAAAAACTGGATACAACTTTAAACAGACAAGGTAATAAGGTAAGGTAATTTTTATCACAACAGTCTAATGTGAACAGGTATGAAAAGTTATGTGGCTGACACCAAGCATTGCCTGGCCCATTTACATGCATTGTAAGTGTCCTACTGTAACTGTCATGGTTTTTGCAGTTATTAAATAAATTGTTTTTTTAAATGGCAAAATTATTTTCTGTGGTAATGGGCATTCAGCCACAAGTTCCACAACTGCTGTCAATAGAGTTTCAGGTGAACCCGAAATATCCCTTTAAATCAACTAAAGAGAATGTCAGAAATATGTCAATGTTTCAGTAAAAGAGTTAAAGTCTCTTCACTCATTCTATCCATATTCTAGACACATGCAAGCACACATCTTGTATATAATATGTACATATACATAAAATGTGGTCCATCCTGTTTTCCGCACCACAAGTCGAAAGCCTGTGTTGGGGAGGTGGGATAGTTTGTAATGACTCCTCATTTGGCTCTTAAAGTTTCTTCCTCATCTTTCCTTTCTTGTTGCTGCCACGACCAAAGCCAGATTTCATCACTTCCTGCAGGCGCCGTCTTCCTTTGGCATGGAGCTTCTTCATGCCGCCACTCTGCAGAAACTGCTGTTTGGCTTTCTGTTTGCGCTGCTTGAGAATCTGCTCGCGGTTTTTCAGCTCGGATAGCACACGTGAGCCGCTCTGCTGCTGGGCCGGCTGCGACTGAGCTCCTCCTCGTCCTCTGCCTCTATGACCTGAGGAAACCACAACACAAACACACAAATACTCAAAAAGAGAGAAGCGGTGACATGTAATGAAATGATTTTACACATGAAGTGGAAATCGAGACCTACAGCAGGGCTGAATGAGTTTACACCACATTCTTCTATTCTTACCGCCAAAGCTCCTCCCTCTGATTGCTCCTCCAGTTTCTCCATCTGAGTCTGACGCTCTGTCATCGATCTTATACTTCTTCTTCCATTCTTCATAACTGGACCAAAGCCAAGAAACTCAACTGACAAGCGATTATCAGCTTCACCTTTACTGGTCCACATGACATCAACACTGAGTCTATTCATGTTCCTGTTTTCAAGGCCCGTTCTCATCGAATGAAAGTTTGGTGCGATAAACTTTCATGAATGAATGGCCGTTAACGTGTCTGTCACAAACATTGGCAAGCAGTCAATGCGACAGAAAACTGGCCAACCAATAGGATTTGGGCTTTGTTCAGATCCTCAGAGCTGCTGCGGTTACATAAAAATACAAGCTTTTTTAGGATAAACACCAACTAGTGTCAGAAGGTGAATTTACATTTTCAGAGCTGCCAACCTTGGTTAAATATTTTCCAAAGGTTAGCAGGTCTGCACTGTCACACACACCTTTAACCACTGTCTTTGGTTCGGTTCGGTTCGGTTCTGATGGCTTGGCACATCAGATTATTTTTTTGTGATTTGTGATTTAAAATGCCATTTAAAAAATAAAAACTCCAGTACACTTCTGTACACTGTAGAAAAACATGCATTTTCACATAGATTGGCCATTATTTAACGCTATGAACACATCTAATGTCTGTTTCATTCATACTGGACAACAGAGAGCTAGAAAATCCACATATGCAACCCTAATATGGACAAAGGCATCCAGCTATCGGTGTAACTGAATAAAAAGTATATAGAAATGCTTTGAATGATGAAACATGAAGACAAAAAACACTCGATTGTGACAATATATAGGCTAGTTTATGTGTTCTTCAAGCCATCTTGGGTATTTTCATAATAATTATGTATATGTATAATCCATTGCTAATCGACATATATTTTCTGCCTCATTCTGTGATAAGAAGCCAAATCAAGTCAGGAAATTAAGTTATTTCAAACACTCGACTGATGTTGCAGAGTAAAAACATGTTATGTTCTCTTTTGTTGGACGACAAGTTTAGAAATGCTTCTCATTACAAGTCATTAAAAGGAAAGATGTTCGGCACGTATTGCTTTTTTTTTTCAAATTCACATTACAATCGGGGAGGCATTTCCTCATCTCAGTACATAGGCTTACGGACACACACAAACAGGGCCAGTTCGGAGAGAAATAAAAAAACACAAAAAAAACGAACAATTGAAAAAAGAAATTACTCCAGTATTCATTATTCATTTAAAATTACGAAATGAAAAATTGGCCTTATCTATTTTCTAAAAGCATGATATAGATCTTGTGTACAATTCATCCATCATGCATTTAAATGTTTTAGGCATTTTTTACCTTAAACTCAGACCCTGTAAACTCTTTTAAATGTCACGCCCACATCTCAACATCCAATCAACAACTCATGCATAGAATCAAGTCCCGTTCTACATTTATTCTTATTCCATAATCTTTCAAAAATGCAAAAACTTGTTTCACCATTGAAACAACTTTCCACTGAGATCACCAATCATTCTTATTTTTAATAACCTGTCATATAGGTTGCGTTTACACTTGTCATTAACATGCGATCACCATAATCCGATCAAGCAGATCGGATCATCAGTCAATCAGGACACGGCACGTTTACACTTGGCAACATCAAGAGACTTCTGGGTAACCGATCGGATCTCTTTTTCCCGCACAATATTTAAATAAGTCTTCTGAAAGTTCGAGAAAGAGGGGTGCGGGGTTTTGCTTGACGTCGACCTGCGAATGCAGACACGATGGCTGGACTGCGTTTACATTACACTGAGATCCGATCACAATGCGTCCTCGACTACCTCTGGACCAGGACACGCTGATCGGATAACATTCCGATCAGAAGCACGTTTACAGGTCTTTTCAATGTGTATGAGGACAACATCCGGATACAGGTCGCATGTTAATGCCAAGTGTAAACGCGGCCAAAGAGACACTTTTCACCCTCCAATCCATTCACCATAGATAGCTGCTCACGATCACACTGACTTTAAAGATGCAGTACGGGGCCATTCATAAAGACAGCATTCATTCAGCAATATTTGTAAATTAACATCATGAGTTTTTGTAAAGCTGATTTTTGAAACAATGTTATGAAAAGTGCTATATAAATAAAGGATACAAGCTCTTCTTCTTCTTTTTGCCACTGATCACCTGTCCACTTTCTGTTTTGATTTTCTTGTTTTTATCCTCTTTGCCCATGTCACGGACGAAGCGTTTCCTCTTGCTATCCCTGCAGTGAACACGTGTAATATGACCATAAGCAGACGTATGGACAGTACTGCATATGTAATAACGGGAAGGTGCTGCTCACCATTTCATCAGGTTCTTGTGCTGGTTTAAAGTGTTGCTCTCGTCTCCCATCAGGTCCAGAACCGCAGAAGAGGCCTGCTGCTCAAAAGATCCGTCGTCACCGCCGAGACTGAGCCTGAACAAACCCAAACACACACATTCACACATCCATGCTTCCCAGCTCAACATGAAGAATCATGCACTGGTGCTGTCGTACCCGCGCTCTGAGTTGAAGTCTTTGGGTCTGTATGGGATGTAAAACTCCTCATCTTTTCCTGATTTTCTGTTCTTCAGTCTGTCTGCTTCATTATATTGCTTTTGTCTTTTCCCTCCAACCACCTCTGAGAACACAGTCTGGAGAGCATATGGACACAAAATCTAAATCGCAATATTGATCAAAACAATTGAGAGTTTTTTTTATCCCGATTTTGACTATTTCATTACACACACACACACACACTCACACACACACACACTTTACATTCATAAATGCATTTCAGTGTTTATGACTTTGAATTCAAAACTTATTTCAAAAGGAAACCAATTACAGCTTTATCAAAAAACAGACATAGAACAGATCTAGAACAGACATAATGCAAAAAAAATCTGTAAATATAAGAACGCAACATCTCGAGAACAGACATAACAAAAAAAATCAATAAATATAAACGTAACATCTCTAAAACAGACATAAGAAATCAGTAATTATGAACAACGTCTCTAGAACAGACGTAACACAAAAAATCTATTAGTATGAACACAACGTCTCGAGAACAGACATAACAAAAAAAAATCAATAAATATGAACGTAACGTCTCTAAAACAAACATAACACAAGAAATCAGTAAATATGAGCAACAGCTCTAGAACAGACATAACGCAAAAAAATCAGTATGAATGTAACGTCTCTAGAACAGACATAACACCAAAAAAACAAAAAAAACAAACCGTAAATAGGACCACAACGTAGTGGTGGAAAGAGTACTAAGAAATTTTACTTAAGTAAAAGTATTGCTACTTAAAGGGATAGTTCACCCAAAAATGAAAATTTGATGTTTATCTGCTTACCCCCAGGGCATCCAAGATGTAGGTGACTTTGTTTCTTCAGTAGAACACATATGATGATTTTTAACTTTAACCGTTGCAGTCTATCAGTCGTATAATGCATGGCAATGGTAACAAAATCTATGAGAGTAAAAAAAACATGCACAGACAAATCCAAATTAAACCCTGCGGCTCGTGACGACACATTGATGTCCTAAGACACGAAACGATCGGTTTGTGCCAGAAACCGAACAGTATTTATATCATTTTTTTTACCTCTAATACACCACTATGTCCAACTGTCTTTGGGCGCGCATGGCATCCGGTGCGTGAGGAGTGTACGCGCTCTGGCGTAGAACTACTCAAGTTACTGCGTTACAAAGTACTTTAGTATTATTTTTCCCTTTTTACCCAAAATGAGACGATGTGAGCATTATGGAGCAGGGTTAACCCTAACCCTAACACTCATGTACTGTAATGTCTGTTTCCCAGGAGTGAGAACCAGGAAATCCCTTATGGAAAAATGTTATTTTCTGTCTCACTGTGATAAGAAGCAACATGGAACCACAGAAGCTAACTGTTTCAAACATGACTGATGTTATATAGTGATTTTAGAGCAAAACATGATATTAGTCTAATAAATTGTCATGTTTGACGCTATGTTAAGCAAACATGCTACCTATCCCTGTTGCCAGGAGCTGTTTTATAACTAATTTTGAAAAGTACATTCGCGTATAAGATTATGTGGTTGTTTTTAAGAAGGGCAAAAGCAAAGACGGGTAAGTGAGGGTTTAAAAGAAAAGAAGGGGTTTAAAACAGTGTGAATAGAAAGGTGCCAGTAAAAAATAATGTGGGGTATGTGTAAGGTTGGGCATTGTTTGAATTTTAATGATTCCGATTCTTGTCAATTCCTAATTTTGATTCCAATAAGAAAAATCTTAAGATATCATTCACATTTATTCTAACTCTTATTGCAAAATATTTCCTTGTTAGCGGAACACTATGAATGAAAACAGTCTAAAGAACACTTACACAAGGATGTATGTGCAGCAGAGAAAACAGCCCGCGAGTCTTCTTGACTTGAATGGTTAAACATCACGTTGAAAGTGTAGTTTGTAATAATAACAAAGGTGGACTCCAGGCACATTTTCGGTAGGACAAAATAAACAACAAAAATAGCATTTTATTTAACATTTTAACTAGGGCTGGGCGATATAGCTAAAAAATGTATCAACGATATAATGTTTCATATCGTTCGGTATCGAGAATTATTGACTTTTTTTATAACCTTTTTTAAAACAAAGAGCAATAGAAATTTTTATTTTTTATTTAACCTATTTTTAAAACAAAGAGCAATAGAAATTTTTATTTTTTATTTAACCACTGTATTTTTAAATTAACCCAATTTATTGAGACAGACAACAAATATTTTTTGTTTTAACGGTCAAACACACAATAAAAATTAAACAAATATCTCATTGCTAATGTTTTATATGCCGATTAAATTAAGTCACTTCCTTGTTGGCTTCACAAGAGAGAGGGGGAGGTTGCCGCTCGACTGAAACGCTAATGGTGCCGATTCAAAACGACACAATGCCGGTGATTGACAGTCAAAGCAAAGCGCGGTTTGAACACCCCGCCCCCCAGCGGAACTGGAAGTTTTGATTGGTTTTGCACCCGAGTCAGATCTGTCTGTTATTGCCTGAAGTGCAGGGCTCCACCCCAGGAGCTTGAAAAGTGCCCGTCAAACACGGCTCGCTCTGTTTCTCCATCGGCGCTCCTTTGTCTATTTTTTTTTTTTTTTGCACTTTGTACTTTTGGTGAAAAATAAATGTAGCGAAGTTGAATACTTTAGTTTTATTTTACTCAAGTAAAAGTACCACAATTTAATTATACTCAAGAAAGTAGAAAAAATTTAAAATGTACTCAAGTACTGTAACGAAAGTATTTGTAATTAGTTACTTTCCACCTCTACCACAACGTCTCTAGAGCAGACATAACGCAAAAAAAATCAATAAGTGTGAATGTAATGTTTCTAGAACAGACATAACGCAAACATTTTTTGGAATACAATTCAGGTAAGGCAACTTGTGAAAAATAACTTTGCGATGGCAGTCTGTATCTCTTATCAAGTTTCTGTATCATTTTTTGGAAGCCGATTTTATTGACAATATTCACTGGCACCATATCTTTGCATAGGGCTGGACGATATGGCCAAAATTTATATCACGATATATTTCTTAATTTCGGTCAATATGATATAATTCCGTTATCGATATGGACACTATTTTTAAAAAAAGCCTCATAAAAACTGCCAAGAACGCCCACAACAGATGTCTGCACCTAAAAACTTTGGAAAAATGAATTTTCCTAGTCTATGAAACCTCCTCCTATAAAACTATATAATATTTAAGAAAAGAAAAAAAAAACAGCACAAATAAATTAATGTTTACCTTATAATCAAACTATAGTCTGACATACACCAGTCAAAAGTTTTTGAACAGTAAGTTTTTGAATGTTTTTTAAAGAATTCTCTTCTGCTCACCAAGCCTGCATTTATTTGAAAAATACAGCAAAAACAGTAACGTAGATTTTTTTTTTTTACTATTTAAAATAACTTTTCTATTTGAATATATTTTATAATGTGATTTATTCTTGTGATTTCAAAGCTGAATTATTAGCCTCATTACTCCAGTCACATGATCCTTCAGAAATCATTCTAATATGCTGATTTGCTGCTCAAAAACATTTATTATGTTGAAAACAAATGAGTAGAATTTTTTTCAGGTTTCTTTGATGAATAGAAAGTTCAGAAGAACAGCATTTATCTGAAATATAAATCTTTTGTAACATTATAATCTTTTTGATCGAAAGTTCAGAAGAACATCATTTATCTGAAATAGAAATATTTTTTAACATTATAATCTTTTTGATCAATTTAAAGCATCCTTGCTAAATAAAAGTATTATAAATAAAATAAAATTGCAGCGCTAAATAAAATTTCTATAATTTCCAAAGAAAAAATTATACCGCTCCGCTCGCACTTTAGAAAACTTGTCGACCAAGTGATCGTCTTGTGAGCGCTTTGCACGCATCACCTCGCTGGCGTTCATTTTGTTGTTGTAGTTGATTTCAAAAATAATCTGAGGAAATAAGAATATGCAGATCATCCAATAACCATCTGAACTGCATTATACATATGATTTAGACAGCACCAATGAACCTTAACACACGCCCATGAGCACCATATGCCAAGTCTTCTGAAGCCATATGCTAACTTTACACAGGGAATGAACGTAAGCATCATCCACCTGAGCTCTCAAACCTCAATTGATCTTCAAGACATCAGAAGACATGCAGGGTTTCTGTGGGTCTTAAGCAGTCTTAATTCACCCTTTCATAAAAAGGCCTTTAAAAGCTCTTCATGCCTCACTGAAGAATCAAAGTGATGTTGAACGTGATGAGTAAATGATGACAGAATCATAATTTTGAGCCTTCAAAGAAAGATGCATGATGTTTCATGTTTACTGACATAAGATGAACAAATGAATAATAAATTACGTACAGATTTAGCCTTGTAGCCCTTGGTGGTGTCCACCATCAGCAGCCGGTCCAGTTCCATCGGCTCCAGTCCAGAACCTGAATGACACACAGCAGCTCAGAACAGACATTCAGCAGGACGTCCCATACGCTTACAACAGGAAGTGGAGAGCCACACTCACCCAGCAGAGGGTGAACAGCTATCGAGGAGAGGTCGGTATTCTTGACGCGTTTGATGGATTCGGGCGAGGGGTTCGGCCGAGACTTCAGGTACTGCTTGTATGCGTTCTCTGAGATGCGCCGGAGATTCTGGAGATCCAGCGAGTTCTCATGAGCCGTCAGCAGCTGAGACTCTTCATCGTCCAGGATGCTCTGAGGAACTCGGCCGAATACGTCATCAGAATCTGAAGACCATCAGAAACAGAGGACGTTTAAAAAAGGCAACGGTTTCTAAAGCTCACGTTTACTTCGCTTGTTAGGGTCAATGTCTTCAAAGGCACAGGACCACTGTCCCGGATTGAGTGGATTCAGTGCACAAAAAACAAAGGTCGACTAGGCCAGTGTTTCCCAACCAGGGTGCCGTCTGTCGAGAGTAGGGGTGCCATGTAAAAAATCATTTTTTAATATTTTTAAATGGCTAAAATGTCCTGCTGTACCGAATATCTATACTTTTCAAATTATCATATCGAAGTTAGAAATTCAAATATTGTGACAAAATTAATTTTGTAGGGTGCCACAAATTTGTTACAATTTCCAAAGGGACTAAATAAAGGTTGGGAAACACTGGACTAGGCAGTGCGCGCCTGCTGAACATGTTCATCCTCACTTACGATCAATGAAGTGTATAAAGACTTGCACAATCAAAAACAGAGCAGAAAGTGGAAAACGAAGTATAGCTGGACCTTCTATTCATGCACACAAAGACATATTCAGGTCATATTTCAGCCAAAATCAAATCAAAATGGAATAACACACACACATATACACATATTTACCTTTAACTTAATATGGAAATATATATATTTTTTTTTTAAATGAAGTAATACTCTAAATAAGAAAAACACATTATTTTAACACAATATTACCTTCTTATTTACTGAACTGTTGTATAGAATCACATTTGCACTCATGCTATTCAGAACAAAAACAGCACTCGTGTGATATTGCTCTTGCTGCTCGTGTGATATCGCTTATCATATGATATAAATATGAGACAAAAACTCATACAGGGGCATTTTTTGCCCCAATATCTTGAATTTTAGGGGCACATAACTGCATTTATGGACTACATCACGCAGTGAGTTGTTGCCTTGCATCATGTTTGTCAACAGTCAACTGTATGAAACGTAAGATGACGTACAGGTCTGGGGCGGGGCCAGTGCGTTACTGCATTCAAGTATTTTAATAATATTTTAATTAATTAACTAATTAATTAAATTAATGAGTTCAATTGACAAGCCTAATATAGCTAGATAGCTAGATCGATTAATCAATTATATAACTAAATAAATAAAGCCTGTTAGTCACATTAAACCTTCTTGCATTGTGACTTTTTCTTGACAGTTTTTGTTTATAATTTAGCACCATGCCATGCAATGTTATTTTAGTATCATTGATTACAGTTATTTACTATTATATTTTTTATTCATATTTTAAATTATATATTTTTTTATATTTTCTGTTTTCTCTTTAATTTAACTGATGTACTATAATAGTTTGTGTTAAAGGGGGGGTACAATGTGGTTTCATGCATTCAGAGTTGTTTACACTGTTAAAGAGTTGGATTCTCATGCTAAGCATGGACAAAATTTCAAAAAAACAATTTGGACGTATGACGGAGTATTTCTGTGCTAAAAATCTTACTTCCGGGTTCGCACAAGTTTTGGAGAGTTTTTTTCGATCGCGGCTCTTCATGACGTAGACGAGGGTGGAACTCCTTATATGGGCATTTCTCCCAGAAGAGCGCGCCTTGCACACATCGACCAGAGCGAGAGCAAGAGCGATGTCTTAAGTCAATGAACGTATTTACTTGTTACAAAACTGATTTGGCTTTATTAAAATGTGTGCATAATCTACTCATTAAATAAAAAGTCTAAATAAGTTGTTCAGATGACCAAAGCAGGTTTTCTTGTATAATTAACATTTTAATTGTTTGGTCAAACAATTACACATTCATAAATCGGGGATTAAACGTGGAGTTATGTTCTGTATGCTAAATGTGAATATATAAACAAGCGTATGTGCACAGTACTAGGGGTGCTCTGATTGATCGGCTCCCGATCACAATCGGCCGATAATCGCTTTGGGATGATTGATCAGCGGTCTCTAAAAAGGCCGATCTCATAAACCGATCTCAAGCTGATGAATGAAGAAATATGAATTGTATCTCACCTTCAGCATTATAATTATTTCACCCGTGCCGGACAGAGACTGAGACTGCATGTCATGCCAAACCTCTCACCTGCTGTAATTTGAAAACTTTCTGTGAGACATAATTTCACAAACAGCGCGAGTGATTTTATTGTGTGACTTTGTCCTTTTTATTTTTTTTAAATATGTCTATATAGTATTAATTAATTTTCACTAATTAATTTTTGTTTATTTAGTTATTTTAGTACTTCAAAAGTATTGGATAATTAACGTGTTATTTCAAGTAACATTTTTTTTTTTTTTTTACTTTAGTTCAGTTAATGATAATAACCCTGACACCTTGACTATATTCATAACATGGAACAAGTGAAAAATAGAAAAAACTAATGAAAAAAATAACTATATATAAACAAATAATATGTTTTTAAAGTTTGTTACATTTTTTTAAAACTAAATCTGTTCTTTTCTTTTCATAAGAACCAACTGAAAACAGAAGGAAAAACCATCACAGTACTTTAAAATTCCTCCAGCATAGGATCTTCATCCATTAGCCTTAAACTTGTGGTTTAGTCTAACGTGACCTATTCGACTTTCTTAACAATCAAGCACTTACTTATCATACATGCATACATATATATATATTTAAAAAATCATACACACATATTTACACAAAACATGATGCACCAGTACAGTTATTACCCAGTTTTAATTTCCGTATGTGCGTAGAGTTTGCCGTACCTTGTGTGTGTTCGGGGAGGGCGAGCTGAATTGGTCGACCCAAGAACAGATGAAGGTCATAGAGGTAAGGCACTTCATCTGTACACATCAGACTGAAGGTGGTTCCTTTTCTGCCAGCGCGCGCCACACGACCTGAAAGACAGAGATGAGGGTTAAATCTCCACCTCAGACCGCTGGACAACCTTCAGTCTGCTCCGTCACACACCGACTCTGTGCAGGAAGAGTTTGGCCTTCGATGGGAAGTTGAAGTTGATGACGTTGTCCAGGAGCGGGATGTCAATGCCACGGGCCGCCACATCTGTGACCAGCAGCACCATGGCCTTGCGGTGGACGAAGTGGCCGATGTTGATCTTGCGGGCCGTCTGGTCCAGAGCGCTGTAGATGTAGGCGCACTCAAAGCCCTCGACCATCAAGAGCTGCAGACACAGAGAGAAACAGATCAAAACCAGGGGTGAATGATGAATGAATGAGGAGCTACTAAAGCATCCAGTCCAGTTTGCACTCAGCACATGTGAAGACACAGTAAAGCAAATTTTCCAGAGCTTTTTGCACCTCTTTGAGATGCTCCACATGATGTTTGGTGGCAACAAACACCACCGTCTGTTCTTGCGGCTTCACCACATTTCTCAGCAGATGCAGCAGAAGGGCTGGTTTATCATCCAATCGCAAATGGAAAAATGAAAGC
>NW_015624601.1:202628-203518 GCF_001515625.1 Sinocyclocheilus rhinocerous | reverse complement strand
TTTAAAAAAAAAAAAAAAAAAAGTAATACTTTTATTCCTCAAGGATGCATTAAATTAATCAAAAGTGACAGTAAAGACATTTATAATGTTACAAAATATTTCTATTTCAACAAAATGCTGTTCTTTTGAACTTTCTATTCCTCAAAATATTCGGCAGCGCAACCGTTTTCAACATTGATAATAATCAGAAATGTTTATTGAGCAGCAAATCAGCATATCAGAATTATTTCTGAAGGATTTTGTGACGCTGAAGACTGGAGTAATGATGCTGAAAATTCAGCTTTGATCACAGGAATAAATTACATTTTACAAAGAAAACAGCTATTTGAAATTGTATTAATATTTCACTGTTATTACTATATTTTTGATTAAATAAATGCAGCCTTGATGAGCATCAGAGTCTTCTTTCAAAAAAAATTTAAATAGGATGACCATACATCCTATTTTTCTGGACAGGATTTCTAAATTGCTTAATATGTCCGAGTTTTGGCTTTGTTTTCCGATTGACGGTCTCTCTACAGTCCTCATACATTGTACATGTATTTGCATTGCTTTAACCTTTCTCTGTAGATCCCACCTTCTCGCACACCACGATCGGTCAATTATGTACAATGACTGCATGCTATTGGTCAAAATGCTTTTCAGTCATTACCACCAGCAAGTATGAAAACAATAGGAAAACAAAGCCAAAACCCAGACATTTCAAGCAATTTAGACCAGGACATGTCCAGGAAAAAAAGAGGAAGTATTGCATTAAAAACACCGACCCCGAATAGTAGCATAAACAGACTCTTTTACTGGTTTAACATATGCTAACAGTGTTATTGTGAATGATTTATCAGTGCATGTTTTCAGAAAATTTCATCAAAGCCCCACTTCTGAAACAACCA
>NW_015624601.1:196843-198402 GCF_001515625.1 Sinocyclocheilus rhinocerous | reverse complement strand
ATTTTATATTTAATCTGTCTATTTGTATTTATGTTCTACTTTTAGTGTTATCTGTATGCACCAAGGGTCTGAGAGTAACGCAATTTCAATTCTCTGTGTGTATGTGCTGTACATGTGGAAGAATTGACAATAAAGCAGACTTGACTTGAACTGGTCGTCCATGCTGACAAACAGAAATGACACACACACAGAAATAGCGTTCAACTGAATCAAGTCACCTTTATTGCTATAGCACTTTTTAGAACACAGATACAATTCAGACATAAACCTCATCGGATATGAGCGTATTATTGAGACTTGGCTCACCTGTCTCCACCGAGAATGAGTGCCGTTTTCAGGCCGGTGAACTTCCCCAGCTGAAAGCACACAAACACTCTGAGTGAATGAATGAACTCTCCTGCAGGTGAGCATGAGTAAAGCGGTGACAGCACAGACCTCTTTGGTGAACTTCATGGTCTGCAGGGCGAGCTCTCGGGTGGGCGTGAGGACCAGAGCCATTGGTCAAAATGCTTTTCAGTCATTACCACCAGCAAGTATGAAAACAATAGGAAAACAAAGCCAAAACCCAGACATTTCAAGCAATTTAGACCAGGACATGTCCAGGAAAAAAAGAGGAAGTATTGCATTAAAAACACCGACCCCGAATAGTAGCATAAACAGACTCTTTTACTGGTTTAACATATGCTAACAGTGTTATTGTGAATGATTTATCAGTGCATGTTTTCAGAAAATTTCATCAAAGCCCCACTTCTGAAACAACCACTTTCAGCTGACATTGTCAATCCCTATTTTTGTAGACCCTTTTCACCATCCAGTTAGTTCGACGTGAATAAAATCAACTCTACCTTCAGCTGGTCACTCAATTTCATGTCCACATCCAGACGAATGAGAACCGGCTCTGTGAGGCCTGTCACAGAAAACACAAGGATCAAACTATCATAGGAGCTCTCAAAACATGCCTGTGATGTGCTATAATGGGATATAATAACATGTATTAACATCTAGACTGCGAGTACCAGCTCTGGCGAAATCCACAATCATTTTGGGCAGTGTGGCAGAGAACAGCAGCGTCTGCCGAGCGTCTGGAAGACGTCTGATGATTTCCTGAAGCTGCTCTGCAAAACCCATTTCAAACAGCCTGGAAAAGCAGAAATGTCTCATTAGAGCAGCGTAGTGAACACATATAAACTTTACTCCTGAAATGAGGATTAATGAATAAAATGCACACTTAAATCTTGGATTTAAGCAGTATGTCTGATCTCACCTGTCGGCTTCATCGAACACCACGTACTCCACAGCCTGCAGCTTCAGGTTCATCTCCTTGATGACGTGCATCAGACGGCCAGGAGTACCAATGATGCTGGAGAAACCAAGAGAACGTCACACTCACATCAGCACAACCATCAAACACAGTCAAACACAAACACACTCTCACACACACACAGGAGAAGGTGACGCCTCAAGGGTGAACTTACATGTCTGGATTCTCATGAAGAGCAGAGTCTCCAGGCCAGGACCAGCAGACTGAAGGACAGCTTCATCCATCAGGCTGTCAGGAA
>NW_015624601.1:183295-189358 GCF_001515625.1 Sinocyclocheilus rhinocerous | reverse complement strand
TTTTTTTTATATATATATATATTTTTTTTTACATTTTACCTTATTGTATATTTGTATAGTTGTATTTTATATTTAATCTGTATCTATCTGTATTTATGTTCTACTGTTAGTGTTATCTGTATGCACCAAGGGTCTGAGAGTAACGCAATTTCAATTCTCTGTGTGTATGTGCTGTACATGTGGAAGAATTGACAATAAAGCAGACTTGACTTGAACTGGTCGTCCATGCTGACAAACAGAAATGACACACACACAGAAATATGAATCAAGTGAATCAAGTCACCTTTATTGCTATAGCACTTTTTAGAACACAGATACAATTCAGACATAAGATATGAGCGATATGAGCGTATTATTGAGACTTGGCTCACCTGTCTCCACCGAGAATGAGTGCCGTTTTCAGGCCGGTGAACTTCCCCAGCTGAAAGCACACAAACACTCTGAGTGAATGAATGAACTCTCCTGCAGGTGAGCATGAGTAAAGCGGTGACAGCACAGACCTCTTTGGTGAACTTCATGGTCTGCAGGGCGAGCTCTCGGGTGGGCGTGAGGACCAGAGCCCGGGCCCCTGTCTGCGCCTGCAGAGCCTTCAGCTTCTCAAACATGGGGATGAGGCAGGCGGCTGTCTTCCCGCTGCCCGTCCGGGCCATGGCCACCACATCCTTCCCATCCAGAATCACCGGGATAGTCTGAGAACAACAGAGAGACAGATTCACCCTACATACGCTCATCTAGGGCTGCACGATTAATCAAATGTGATTGTAATGCGCATCTTGTCAGTAAAGCCGGTTCTGTGATTAGTAGTAAATCTCCATCATGTGCTTTCAGATGGAGCAGCGTTTACTACACAAAGCCGTAGTTCACTAACAAGCTACGCAAAATCACGTTCATAATCGCAGACGATTTAATCACGCGATTATGAAATCGAAGAAATCATTCGCGAAAATGACAGCTGTTTGCGTAGCTAGTCAGTGAACTATGGCTCTGTAGTAAATGCTGCTCCACCTGAAAGCACGTGAAGATACCACATTTAATAACATGTTTTTACTCCCAACTTCCAACCGTGCTTCACTGAAAGATACGCATGACAATCGCAGCTTCTGCCTAATCGCGATTTATCGCCTTTGCGATTTAATTTCGATTAATCGTGCAGCCCTACGCTCATCTCAAACGTTAGTGTGTTTCAAACAGCTGTTTGGGGCTCAATGGACTCTTTTCACTGTCAGGATGCATTACCACAGTTATTAACGTTGCAGAACTATATCTATATTTTCTTTTTTTTTTTAAATGTAATCAACATTTAGAACACAACACTATAAAAAGACCAACCACTATAGGGACAATTTTCACTCAGAAATTGCTAGAAAATTTTAAAAGCAATTACGACAAAAAGGCAAATAATGCACTGAGTAAACGTGAAATTTTGAAGTAGTAAATAAAGACAACATTTTCATATGAAGCACACTGAAATTATCGTTGTTTTATTTACAACAACATTTTCATATGAAGCACACTGAAATTATCGTTGTTTTATTTACAACTCCAAAAAGTTGTAAATAAAACAACGATAATTTCAGTGTGCTTCATATGCTTTTGTCATAATTGCTTTTAAAATTTTCTAGCAATTTCTGAGTGAAAATTGTTTCTCAATTTTCTCAAATCAATTCATACAAAATGGCCAACTTGTAAAATAGTTATGTTTTTTTTCATGAATAATCTCGTGTGACAAAAGGTCTTTAAGAGATGCTTTTTTCCAAAAATGAATACAAAATTAGAGGTCTTTCTCTGCAATTGAGGGGTTCCACTGATTTTTTGCAAAGTTGTAAATTGTGTAATTATAATTGTCACTCATTTGTAAAGACAAACAGTAAAACTAAACATACTGAAACAACCACCAAGAGTCAAACTATACAAGTTTACCCAACTATGATGACTTCAGATTCTGAGAAATATGGAAATGTGAAAAGAATCCATTCATGTGTTTTGATCACCACAGCACATTACCTTCCTCTGGATGGGTGCAGGAACTTTATAGCCCTTCTTCATGATGCCTTTATACACTGGATAACTGAGACCTGCGTGAAACCAGAGCAAATTGACTGAGCGCCAGAGATCCTGTGATTGACCGACTGATGACAGTGTTTTACATATAACGTCTCACCCATGGACTGAAAGCCTCCAGACTTCTTCTTCTTCTTGTTCTGGGCTCTGATGAGCTCTCTGGTGTCGAGCTCCACGTCAGAAACACACTCGGACGAGGCAGGGAATCGAGGAAGTCTTCTGCTGGACTGGACAACAACACAGTGATGTGAAAACAAATTGTGTAATTATAATTGTCACTCATTTGTAAAGACAAACAGTAAAACTAAACATACTGAAACAACCACCAAGAGTCAAACTATACAAGTTTACCCAACTATGATGACTTCAGATTCTGAGAAATATGGAAATGTGAAAAGAATCCATTCATGTGTTTTGATCACCACAGCACATTACCTTCCTCTGGATGGGTGCAGGAACTTTATAGCCCTTCTTCATGATGCCTTTATACACTGGATAACTGAGACCTGCGTGAAACCAGAGCAAATTGACTGAGCGCCAGAGATCCTGTGATTGACCGACTGATGACAGTGTTTTACATATAACGTCTCACCCATGGACTGAAAGCCTCCAGACTTCTTCTTCTTGTTCTGGGCTCTGATGAGCTCTCTGGTGTCGAGCTCCACGTCAGAAACACACTCGGACAAGGCAGGGAATCGAGGAAGTCTTCTGCTGGACTGGACAACAACACAGTGATGTGAAAACAAATCACGTTCAGACTGTAATTCATGACAACACTGCATTTCCGTAGTAACTTACATTCTATTGGATAAAAAACATATTTAATCCTTGTAATACATTCAAAATCTGTATGCTATTTTCACATTCCCAGTCCATTTGGAGCAGAAAAATCGTTATTTTAAGTATAGTCATAACTCAACATTTTAACATAACACCATATTGTATCTAATCAGCAACTTTTCATTAATGAGTGAATGTGAAAAAAATCAACATTTTCGATGTTACCATGTTATTACTATGTTATTACTGTGTTTATCCTTTTTTATTAAAGAATTGAGAAATTATTTGAAATTTTAAATTGCACATTAACCAAAACTATAATACTATATATGTCTCATATTATATAATCTGAGATTATATCAGTATTAACCCCACTGGAATGAATGAAATCTAATTAAAGTCCTTTTAACTTAACTCATGATTGCTCAAAAACAGTCAAAATTTGTGAAACCTACATATTAATTTCTGACAAAACAACAACTATTACTCTGAAAAAAGGTTTCAAACAAAACAAATGAATTTACTTGCATAAACTTTCAGTTGAAAAATTTATCTTTTTTTTTTCAACAAACATACATTTCATGTTTTTCAACAAAATGCAATCCAAATATTGTAAGATATGGGGAAAAGGCTAAACATATTTTACAAAAGTTTTCTGACACTAATATAACTTCATAGATAATTTCACATAACGTATATTTGACACCTAATGGTACTCCATACACACCAGAGTCCAACTCATGATTGCTCAAAAACAGTCAAAATTTGTGAAACCTACATATTAATTTCTGACAAAACAACAACTATTACTCTGAAAAAAGGTTTCAAACAAAACAAATGAATTTACTTGCATAAACGTTCAGTTGAAAAAGTTATCTCTTTTTTTTCCAACAAACATACATTTCATGTTTTTCAACAAAATTCAATCCAAATATTGTAAGCTTGTAATACATTCAAAATCTGTATGCTATTTTCACATTCCCAGTCCATTTGGAGCAGAAAAATCGTTATTTTAAGTATAGTCATAACTCAACATTTTAACATAACACCATATTGTATCTAATCAGCAACTTTTCATTAATGAGTGAATGTGAAAAAAATCAACGTTTTCGATGTTACCATGTTATTACTATGTTATTACTGTGTTTATCCTTTTTTATTAAAGAATTGAGAAATTATTTGAAATTTTAAATTGCACATTAACCAAAACTATAATACTATATATGTCTCATATTATATAATCTGAGATTATATCAGTATTAACCCCACTGGAATGAATGAAATCTAATTAAAGTCCTTTTAACTTAACTCATGATTGCTCAAAAACAGTCAAAATTTGTGAAACCTACATATTAATTTCTGACAAAACAACAACTATTACTCTGAAAAAAGGTTTCAAACAAAACAAATGAATTTACTTGCATAAACTTTCAGTTGAAAAATTTATCTTTTTTTTTTCAACAAACATACATTTCATGTTTTTCAACAAAATGCAATCCAAATATTGTAAGATATGGGGAAAAGGCTAAACATATTTTACAAAAGTTTTCTGACACTAATATAACTTCATAGATAATTTCACATAACGTATATTTGACACCTAATGGTACTCCATACACACCAGAGTCCAAAATGACCCAAACATGAAATGTGTAACAGTTTTTTTAAAGGGTTATATCTCTTTATAATTATAATTTTACACTTTATAATTATACATTTGTAAAGGAAAATTGATTGTAAAAGGTGCACCTGTCTCACAGCTCGTCAAACTAAAACAAAGAACATTCATACAAACATTCTCTTTTCAGCTGTTTACTATTTTAAAGTCAGGGTAATAGGGTTTAAATTGAAATCATACTTTAAAAACTGGGAAAATATGACGGGCGCGGTATTTGTGGTAACATACTGACATCTGCTGTTATAGTAAAACTGTCATCAGATGTTCATGTTTTCACGTTGAGGGACACAAACAGTCTCTGATTGAAGGAAAGTGAACCGATAATAAAGAGCAAACATGTTTAATGATTATTGTGACTCACTGTGTCCTGGTCATCTTTGATTGCTGCAGCAACTTCAAACTCTTCATCGTCAGACTGGAGCTCGTGATCTCTGCGTGTCGAGCTCTTCTTCCTCTTCATCAGTTTCTTCTTCCTCTGCGCCATCGTGTTCACTTCTACAGACCCGAGAGCTCTACGAACTGTGTTGTTGAGCAAAACGCCGCTATTTAATCGAAGAAAGCAGTCGCTCCGTGAGATGAAAACACCGGAGAGGTTTGGAAACACACGTGAAGACGTTCCTGCGCGTGGAGATGACGTCAGAGAGCGAGACGCTGCCGTTCACTGAGCTGCCGCACGGTGGCGCCACGAACAGAGCAATAACAGTAATAACAGAGCAATAACAGTAATAACAGAACAACACGACCTCGTGATAAATACTAGTTGACATTTCAGCGAATTTGTATTTGTGGCTAATAGACCTTATATAACGCTGTGGGGCGGACTTACAGTCTTTACAATGACACGCACTAAATAAAGATCTTACATCACGTAATTTTCACAACTCACAACTTTCAGAGAGTTTTTGTCTGCTGAAAGTTAATTTCGGGAAGAAGATGTTTCGTCAGCTGAACAATCGGTATGTTGTTAAACAACAGTACAATCCACTGTAGCCTACTTCTCAGTTTTGGCACCCTGGGCCAGATAAAAGCAACAGTATTTTCATTTTCACTAATGCAACCTGTTAATTTTTTTTTCAATTAATAAATAAAAAGAAAAGAAAGAAAAAAACGTCAACATGCTTTATTAAACTATTTAAATTAACCCAACAACAAGCATATATTAAATCATTGCTGCGTCCCAATTCGCCTATTTATATTATGCCCTAAAACTATATACTCTTTTTGTGAAGAAAGAGTAGCCTGGTATAGCGTGCGTAATTATACTGAAGCATAAATATATAACCAGTTTACCTGATTCAATGTGATGGTTTCAATGTTTCTGAGATAACAACATGCCAATCCGTGGTTGGATTTCTGACACAGCTAATCGTAAATCATCTTACACTGTCAATAAGCGTGACCAGGGTTGCCAGGTTTTCATAACAAAACCCGCCTAATCCAAGTAGGTATAACTGCAGACCGGAGATCTCCAAAATGGGGCGTGAAAGCCAAAAGTGGGCAGAACCTCCAAAATGGGGCGGGGTCTCTTCGCGCAAAGACTTTCA
>NW_015624601.1:179954-183280 GCF_001515625.1 Sinocyclocheilus rhinocerous | reverse complement strand
GTTGTCTACATGATTCAACTCCTCCTACAAAATTGCATTTTACTAATGAAGAAAAACAGACTGAATGTGTGACAACATTTATAGGATGCACTGAAGAGGAGTCCAAACTACACTCAGTGGCCAAATTATGCTTATGGTCCATGATATTTGTACAGATTCTGTGTCATGAACAATTCTTTGTGACTTTCTATTTCAAGTTGGAAAAGACGTTAAGTTCCCACTTTAAGTGAACCTTCCCAGTCAGCAAATTTCCTTTGGCGCGGATCTGGCCCATATCAACAGCTAAAGTGTGGCCCAGATTAGTTTGTGTTCGCCGGCCCAAAACTAGTCCACATCTTAAAATTATACAATAAACATTTAAATAAATGAGTGTGAATCCATTTTTGTGTTTAAGATTAACTGTGTAATGGGTATTTTAAATAATAATAAAAATAGGTGTGTTGTAAATATGGTTAAATAATACATAAGGACCGTCAGCCCTTTACAGAACTCAGCCATATAACAATACCATATAAGGTCCATATATCAGCCACATCTGTTTTTATTATTTGGCTCACTCTGGGTTGGGTTATGGCACTGTTTTGGTTCAGTTCTGGCTAAAAAGATGTGGACCAGTTTTGGGCCGGCGAACACAAACTAATCTGGGCCACACTTTAGCTGTTGAATATGGGCCAGATCCGCGCCAAAGGAAATTTGCTGACTGGGTTGTGATTGGATGGTTTACGCTGTCAATACAGGAGACAAACCAATGGGCCACTGGCTGCTCGTTGTCCGTGCATGATGGTCCTTGGCAAAATAAAAAAACTTCTGTCGGCCCCTTAAGTGCGTCGGCCCACCGGGAAAAAATTCCCGGTTACCAATCCAGCCCTGAATACCAGTTTATGCTGTTCTCAAAAAAATTGTCATCCAAAAGAAAATTCCCTCCAATTCTAAATCCATGGCAAAACATATACGGTTAAAGTTTGGCCCATATGTGCTCAGCCATGCCATACCTAGGCCAAATGTGACAGCTATCAGCCACATTTGACCAAAACGTTCTTGCTATCTGGGTTAATTCCCAGGTCATCTACAAGATCGATTAAAATGCTGATAAATTCAAGAAAAGATGAGACATAAACACATGAAAGTATGATTGAAATGTTAAAAAATAATAATAAAATACATAAAACATGTTTATTCTGTGGCACCTAAAAAATTATTTGGCACCTACAATTTTTTCTTATAGGAGCCAATGGCTCCTTACTCGATTACCTGATTGCCTAATCCTAACCCCTCCCCCACACCTACTCCTAAACCTACCAATACTAGGGGGTGCATAATCTGGCAGGGTGCAAATTTCGGCACTACACCGGTGTTGTGCCGAATTCTGACCCCCGCCAGATTAATAGCCCTGCAATTAGGTGCTTTGGTATAACTCTTTGCTGACAGTTCAATTTGTTAATTCTTTTCCGTTATTTGGAAACCTGTAGGGAGGTGGGTGCCATTTTCTTTGTAATTCATTGTTTTCTCCTGTTATCAGCCACATTTGACCAAAACGTTCTTGCTATCTGGGTTAATTCCCAGGTCATCTACAAGATCGATTAAAATGCTGATAAATTCAAGAAAAGATGAGACATAAACACATGAAAGTATGATTGAAATGTTAAAAAATAATAATAAAATACATAAAACATGTTTATTCTGTGGCACCTAAAAAATTATTTGGCACCTTCAATTTTTTCTTATAGGAGCCAATGGCTCCTTACTCGATTTTTTTTGTTTGGAGCCCTGCAATTAGGTGCTTTGGTATAACTCTTTGCTGACAGTTCAATTTGTTAATTCTTTTCCGTTATTTGGAAACCTGTAGGGAGGTGGGTGCCATTTTCTTTGTAATTCATTGTTTTCTCCTGTTTTTCTGAGTGAGACAGGGAAGTATTGTTTTTGTTCTGTTATAGGTAATTTAAGATTAACATTTATTTGGAAATTTTGTTTATTATTTTGGCCTTGCTCCTTCCTGAAGCTTTTGTTTCCAATTTCTTTTCTGTTTTAATAAATTATGCTTCAGTTTGATATTTGGTTGGCTGTTTCTTTCTTGAGCTGGGGCTGGAGATGAGAGGTTCCGCATGATCTCTCTCAGTTTTGTTACATTTTCTCTTAACCCCTAGATTTAAAAAGGGGAGATCGTAACACTACCGGAAGCTGTTATTCTTTCAATTGCAATAAAAAAATAAAAATAAAAAAAATAAATAAAACACTACCGGAAGCAGTAAACCATCCGGGTACTTTGTAATTCATTGTTTTCTCCTGTTTTTCTGAGTGAGACAGGGAAGTATTGTTTTTGTTCTGTTATAGGTAATTTAAGATTAACATTTATTTGGAAATTTTGTTTATTATTTTGGCCTTGCTCCTTCCTGAAGCTTTTGTTTCCAATTTCTTTTCTGTTTTAATAAATTATGCTTCAGTTTGATATTTGGTTGGCTGTTTCTTTCTTGAGCTGGGGCTGGAGATGAGAGGTTCCGCATGATCTCTCTCAGTTTTGTTACATTTTCTCTTAACCCCTAGATTTAAAAAGGGGAGATCGTAACACTACCGAGAGCTGTTATTCTTTCAATTGCAATAAAAAAATTTAAAAAAATAAAAAATAAAACACTACCGGAAGCAGTAAACCATCCGGGTACCTTTGGAATACTCCTTTCAACATACTACGATTTGGGCAGAGGTGGAAAGTAACTAATTACAAATACTTTCAGTATTTACAGTAGTTGAGTACATTTAATTTTTCTACTTTCTTGAGTATAATTAAATTGTGGTACTTACTTTTACTTGAGTAAAATAAAACTAAAGTATTCAACTTCGCTACATTTATTTTTCACCAAAAGTACAAAAAACACACAAATAGACAAAGAGGGCGCCGATGGAGAAACGGAGCGAGCCGGCGTTTGATGGGCACTTTTCAAACTTCTGGGGTGGAGCCCTGCGCTTCAGGCAATAACAGACAGGTCTGACTCGGGTGCAAAACCAATCAAAACTTCCAGTTCAGCTGGGGGGCGGGGCGTTCAACCCGCACTTAGCTTTGACTGTCAATCACCGGCATTGTCGTTTTGAATCCGCATCATTAGCGTTTCAATATTTTAGTGAATGTGAGCTATACTCTGATTTTAAATTGTCATTTTGTCAGCTCCTGAAATGGGTCATACCATTGATATTACACAGCAGTATAAGTAAATAAAAACTCGGTTGATAGAAGGACACAGTTATTGCATGGATGGTGCAAGAACAATGTAACTTCTTAAATACATGCACACAGTTCAGTTGAATGGTAAAAGACGCCCTCTTTAACAGTGCAG
>NW_015624601.1:175051-178005 GCF_001515625.1 Sinocyclocheilus rhinocerous | reverse complement strand
CAATAACAGACAGGTCTGACTCGGGTGCAAAACCAATCAAAACTTCCAGTTCAGCTGGGGGGCGGGGCGTTCACCCCGCACTTAGCTTTGACTGTCAATCACCGGCATTGTCGTTTTGAATCCGCATCATTAGCGTTTCAATATTTTAGTGAATGTGAGCTATGCTCTGATTTTAAATCGTAATTTTGTCAGCTCCTGAAGTGGGTCATACCGTCGATATTACCAGAGCACACAGCAGTATAAGTAAATAGAAAACTCTGTTGATAGAAGGACAGTTATTGCATGGATGGAGCAAGAACAATGTGTCTAAAATACATGCGCACACAGTTGAGTTGAATGATTAAAAAAAATCGCTCTCTTTAACAGTGCAGTTAAACTAAATGTACGAAGCTAAAATAACCTCAACATTAACAGCAACATTGAAATAAGAGCGCATGCATTTTACATGCATCTGACTGATAGATCAACCATGATTTATCTGTCAATCAGATGCATTTTAAAATCACTTTTTCTGTGTGCGTGATTTGGATGTGTGTGCACATCGGCGAAGAAACCAGATAGACCGGACGATTTATTAACATCCAAAAAGAGACGATGTGAACATTACGGAGTGCTCAACACTCTCATGCAGTGTATGTTTCATTCATACTCGAAGCCGGAGGGCGCTCTCGCGCAGAAAGTCCAAAACGGCCTCGTAGAAGTAATATATAATAACCTGCAGCTATTATAGTTAACATGCAGGAAATCCCTAATGGATTGGAATGGACAAAGGCATCCTGCTATTGCTGTAGCCAAAAAAAGGTCATTTCAGGTCATTTCCAGGTAATAAATATATATGAATAACGCAGTGCTAATTTACGTAACATTTATTAGAGTATAGATATTATTCTGCCTTATGTGTTTGTATAAACCAATCCTAAAATTGTCATTAGGAAAATACAGAAAAAAAAATGGAATACAAATTATTGGTTATCGTCCAGCAGTGTATTTGATCTCTTAGCCAATTAAAAGACATAAGAAAAAATAAAGTCTGTCAATTAGACAAAAGTCTTTTTTTTTTTCTTTTTTTTTCTACATTTCTGTCCCCCCTCATTTCTGAAATGTTGGCTACGCCCCTATGTGTGCAGGACAGAAAAAAGAGCACGAGTCTGCTTGTGCTTAAATGGTTTAAAGTCATATTAAAATGTGCACAAAGGAATCGATAAGAGGAATCGAAATTGTAATTTTATAACAAGTAGACAATTCCTGACCTTAAGCATCTTATTCCAGAATTGGAATAGATTTTGGATTCCCAAGCCTAGGTATGGGTTAACATGTTAAATAAAATGCTCTTTTTTGTGTCCTACCGAAAATGTGCCTGGACTCCACCTTTTTTATTATAACAAACTACTCTTTCAATGTGATTTTAAACCATTCAAGTCAAGAAGACTCGCGGGCTGTTTTCTCTGCTGCACACACATCCTTGTGTAAGTGTTATTTAGCCTGTTGATTTTCATTCATAGTATTCAGCTAACAATAAAATATTTTGCAATAAGATGATATCTAAGATTTTTTATATATATTTATTTATTTATTATTATTATTATTATTTACCTTATTGGAATCGAAATTAGGAATTGCCCAACCTTATCCACACCCCACATTATTATTTTTTCTGGCACCTTTCTATTCACACTGTTTTAGACCCTTTCTTTTCTGTTAAACCTTCACTTACCCGTCTTTGCTTTTGCCCTTCTTAAAAACAACCACATAATCTTATGTGAATGTACTTTTCAAAATTAGTTATAAAACAGTTGCTCCTGGCAACAGGGATAGGTAGCATGTTTGCTTAACATAGCGTCAAACATGACAGTTTATGAGACTAATATCATGTTTTGCTCCAAAATCACTATATAACATCAGTCATGTTTGAAACAGTTAGCTTCTGTGGTTCCATGTTGCTTTTTATCACAGAACGAGACAGAAAATATTTTTTTATAAAATTCTATACTGTGATACAAGCCATGTCAATTAGCGTTGCATTGCAATTGTGTGTTTATTGTCTTCCACGTTTCATCAGTCAAAGCGTCTCTATCTGCATGTTATTCAGCTGTAGTGATATCTGATCCATTTGTCCATAAGGGATTTTCTTGGTCTCACTTGTGAAACAAACATTACAGTACATGAATGTTAGGGTTAGGGTTAAGCCTGCTCCATAATGCTCACATCATCTAATTTGGGGTAAAAATAGACAAATAAAACTAAAGTACTTTGTAACGCAGTAACTTGAGTATAGTTTTTCAGCAAACTACTTTTTTACTCTTACTTGAGTCATATTATTTTTCAGTACTTTTACTTGTACTCAAGTAAATTATTCCTTAAGCAGCAATACTTTTACTTGAGTACAATTTCTTAGTACTCTTTCCACCACTGGATTTGGGACATACTAATTCTAATTTCGAATACTATTTAGGACGGATAGTATGCGAATTGGGACGCAGTAATGGTTTAGTTTACTTAGAATGTTAAGTGAATTAATTAGGCCTTTATCACACTTTCGAGTTTGAAAAGCGGACGTTTCAAATAGTAGCGCAAAAAAACTTCCGCTGCAGCCTGTGTCAATGGCTGTGCCCGTAGCACAGGATTGTGATTTATGTTAAATTCAGCACAGATACGTCTTCTAAAGACAACGCAGTTTACAATAATTTATTGAGTATTGTGAAACCAAGGAAGATTGTTTCATGATATGCCGACGTATATTTCGTGACTTAAAGGGGTCATATGATGCGATTTCAAGTTTTCCTTTCTCTTTGGAGTGTTACGAGCTGATTGTGCATACATAAGATCCCTGAAGTTGCAAAGACTAAAGTCTCAAAACCAAAGAGATATTCTTTATCAAAGTTAAGACTCTGCCACGCCCCCCTAAAACGGCTCGTTCTAACACGCCCCCACATATCTACCTCACTATGTGGAAA
>NW_015624601.1:166883-175015 GCF_001515625.1 Sinocyclocheilus rhinocerous | reverse complement strand
AAGGAGGGGGCTTTGTAGAAAACGAAGCGTTTGAGAGAGGCGGGGCATAGAGGACTTACAATAATGTACAGTATTTGAAAAATAATGTGTTTTTTGAACATTAAAGCATGTCAACATATTCTGTTACACCAAATACACCAAATAATGATCTTTAAAAAAGCATCATATGACCCCTTTAAAGGGGAGCGCGCAAGTCTTATGTATGTCTATGCGCAGTACTTCAGAATCTGACCACCTTATTTTATTGCAGAACTGCAAGAAAACAATACAAACAGCATATAATGTAAAAGAACATTCAAATTAGCCAAAGCATAAATTATTAATTACGACTAAAGACTAAAGTTTTGGATGATTAAATTAAAGGTTTGTGGGAAACTTATTGTCTAGCTCTTGTGAAGGGAGGTGCACAAAGACGAAGGTAATTCCAATAACATTTAATAGTAATCCAAGATGATGAAGAATCATACAAAACACAGGGTAACACAAGCAGCATACACAACTAATAACCAGCCGCTAACTGAACTGAACGGGGAACTTAAGTAGGGTGAGATAACGAGGGACAGACAGGTGAGAATGAGAACTAATCAAACACAGGTGAACTGAATGAACTAATCAAAAGGATGACAGAAACTAAATGAAAACACAAAAGTACTCCCCCCTCCAGCCAGGCGCGACTTAGCGCCATAACAAAAACAAAGGAGAGACAGAGGGGACGCAGTTGGGATGGTAACAGGAGATGGCGAAGGGCAGGCAGGAAGGCAGGCAAGTTGATGACCAAGGTGGCGACGACGGAGGAAGGAACCATGACAGATCAGATGGAGGGAGGAGCCAGGATGGAGACAGGAGGAGCCAGGGCGGATCAGACAGAGGGAGGAGCCAGGATGGAGACAGGAGGGACTTGGAGCAGGAGGAGCCAGGCGGGACCCAGACTGCAGCCAACATGACGGCCCCCGGTGGAGCCGATGGAGGGAGGAGCCATGGTGGAGGAATGGCTGATGACTCCAGGGGGCCAACCGACAGTGGCGGAGCAGGTGGGAGAGGAGCCCTGGACGGAGACGGAGAGCCGACGAGCCAGGGCGACGGGGAGGATCCGGAGGGCCAAGGCGGAGCAGATGGCTCAAGTAACCGAGGTGTAGTCGGTGATCCGGAAGGCCGCAGTGGAGCCGGAGCGACAGAGGACCAAAGTGGAGCTGGAGTGAGGGAGGAGCCCAACGGAGCCGTTGGGACAGATCGACGAGTGCAGCCGGAGGAGTGGAGTCCTAAGGCGATGGCGGCTCCACGACTGACCAAGGTGGAGCCAGAGGGATGAGGTAGTCCGGCCGAGCTGGTGGACTGATGGGCCACGGTGGAGAGGAGGGAGCTAGGAGCCGCTGGGTCGACGGGCTGATGCGGAGACTGGGACTCAGAGGCTGGAGGTGGAGATAAGAGATCCCCCAGCCACGACGCTGATGGAGACTGGCAGACCCGCGGTAAACCCACATCACAGATGGTGGGCTAAGTCAAGTCAAGTCACCTTTATTTATATAGCGCTTTTAACAACACAGATTGTGTCAAAGCAACTGTACAGCATTAATTAGGAAAATAGTGTGTCATTAATGCAAAATTACAATGGTAAACACTCAATTTTCAGTTAAAGGCAGTTCATCATTGAATTCAGTGATGTCATTATCCAGCTCAGTTCAGTTTAAATGGTATCTGTGCAATCAAGTCGACGATATCGCTGGAAATTAAGTGTCCCCAACTAAGCAAGCCAGAAGCGACAGCGGCAAGGAACCAAAATCGGTGACAGAATGGAGAAGAAACCAGGCTCAGTCGGGGGGCCAGTTCTCCTCTGGCTAGACCAAACCAGCAGTTCAAGTCCAGGCTGCAGCAAAGTCACATTGAGCAGAGGACTCAACTGGTCCCTGTGGTCTTGTCCCGGTGGCCGTCTAGGAGACAAGGTCTTTACTGGGGATCTGTCTCTGGGGCTCATGTAGT
Organism: Sinocyclocheilus rhinocerous; assembly: GCF_001515625.1. Classification (NCBI taxonomy): domain Eukaryota; kingdom Metazoa; phylum Chordata; class Actinopteri; order Cypriniformes; family Cyprinidae; genus Sinocyclocheilus; species Sinocyclocheilus rhinocerous. The sequence goes on along the minus strand of NW_015624601.1, from coordinate 173,038 downwards.
TGTCCTGGTCTCCACTGACATTCATGGCTGTCGAGGTCATCTCTAGGTCCTGATCCACCATCTGGGCTGGATACGTACTGGTTCCGGGTGACTGCAGTGACCATCTGATCTGGATACAGACTGGATCTGGTGGTGACGGTGACCTCGGAATAAGAAAGAAACGGACTAATATTAGCATATATGCCATTCTTCTAACGATGTAGCAAGTACATCGGGTGTTATGGGAGGGTGAGCTGAGGGGTTGACAGGGGACAGCGGAGGCGGTGGTGAGGACTAATGAAGAGGTGGTGGGAGAGGGAGGCTAGGTGGGAGTTTTGAGAAGTCCGGGGGTTCAGGGATGGTGTGTGCTGCCCACACACACCAGATGGCCACTCCCAGCACTGGGAGCGCCAGAGATAGGGTAACAACCTCCATGGTCGAGACAGGACAGACGGATAGTTCAGGACAGACAGACAGTTTGGGCACCTCCATAGTCGTAAAGGGGCAGACAGACTGTTCGGGGCAGATGGACAGTTCGAAAACGGCCTCCTTGGCCATAGCAGGACAGACAGAGATTTCAGATGATGACGGAAGACTGGGTAGTTCTGAATCAAAGTCAATTAAATCAACTGAGGCCGGCCTCAGATCACCCTCAGCGGTGGTACAGTGGGCGGGTTTTCCTCCGCGCCCTCACTCTCCACTGTTACATCCACCGTCGCATGCGTTGTTGCCGGCTCTCGCACCTGGTTAGTCGATCCATGAGGCTCCGGCTCCGGGGCGATCCTCAGCTCTGTTGCCCTCTCTGGCGATGGCTTGTCAGTCGCGGCGGGCTTTGGCTCTCCCTCTGCGGTGGGCTCTAGCAAACGCTCTTCGCAGCGGGGTGACGGTTGGCTGGGCTCTGGGTCCGGAGTGGGGCTAGTGAGTTCCTCATCAGCGTGGCCAACGGTGAACGAGGATCCGTTGCTCACCAGCACCCACTCCACAAACGCGGTGAAGCTCCCTCGAGGGCCTTCCCTGGACAACTGCGCTCTGCACGCGATGTTAAGGCTCGCAATGTAGAACGAGCAGAGCGCGTCGTCTGGGTAGCTGGTTCTATGGGAAATGTCCAGGAATATTCCGGTGTGGTCCTCGAGGAGGATGAAGTTGGGGTGATCCATAACAAAACAAATTTCATAAAAGACTTTAAAAAAAAACGAAAAACAAATGGGGGAAAACATGCTTCTTAACTCCTTGTTTGGCCGGTTATTCTGTCACGCTCTTGTGACGGGAGGCGCACGAAGAAGAAGGTAATTCCAATAACATTTAATGGTAATCCAAGATGATGAAGATTCATACAAAACACAGGGTAACACAAGCAGGATACACAACTGATAACCGGCCGCTAACTGAACTGAAAGGGGAACTTAAGTAGGGTGAGATAAAGAGGGACAGACAGGTGAGAATGAGAACTAATCAAACACAGGTGAACTGAATGGACTAACCAAAGGACAACAGAAACTAAGTGAAAACACAAAAGAAGTCCATGACTGTGACACTTATTGTATTAAACAATAATGCTCACATTTTTCATGCACTTACATTTTACCATGCAATCCTCAATAATTACATCAAATTAAAGTTGTTCAAATAAACGAATATATCCAGCCCATGGACGATTATTCAAAAATAATTACATTGATCGTCTTAAACGAGTCATATCCTGCGTGATTGAGTGCAATGATTCAATAGCATTATAGAAAAACGGCAGGTTAATCATAATAAATATAATGCAAGAATAAAGAAAATAAAATTAAAAATAAGTTTAAATCAGTCAGATTATTCCTCTGGGAGTAACTTGAGCAGCAGCTGCTATTCATTAATCTCATGACCAGCAACAGCGGCAGCGCTAACAATTGCGTCGATCAGAAAATGTTACACATTAAAATGAAGGATGACATACATGTTAGGGCATCAGTAAAAACAAACAGTTTTAAATATTGATGTTTATTGTGAAGTCCAACTAAATTAATTTAATTTTCTTCACAAAACTTACGATAATGCAGGCAGAAATACCTTTACGCCGGATGTGACGACACGCTGACTGTGATAAAGCATATGCTATAGTCTTTGCTATTAACAAACAAAACAAAAATGTCTTTCAGTTACACAAATATGAATTTAATAAACCTTGCCTTATAATTCTATATGTTAAACAAAGGCTTTAATGAAATTATGACCTTCCCAGTATATTCAATTCACGACATATAAGATACATACAGCTAAGATAGCGATTGATCCATTGAGGGGAAGTCTTGGCCTAATGGTTAGAGAGTTGGACTTGTAACCCAAAGGTCGGGTTCGAGTCTCGTACCGGCAGGGATTGTAGGTGGGGGAGTGAATGTACAGTGCTCTCTTCCACCTTCAATACCACGACTGAGGCGCCCTTGAGCAAGGCACCGAACCCCCAACTGCTCCCTGGGTGCCGCAGCATAAATGGCTGCCCACTGCTCCAGGTGTGTGTTCACTGCTGTGTGTGCACTTAGGATGGGTTAAATGCAGAGCACTAATTCCGAGTATGGGTAACCATACTTGGCCACATTTCACTTTCACTTTCATTTGATTAAGATAATGTTACCGAACAGCTGACTTCCATTTTATGGGAAAAAAATACTATGGAAGTCGATGGCTACCGTCAACTGTTTGGTTAACCACATTCTTTAGAATATCTTCTGTGTTCAGCAGAAGAAAGAAACTTCTAACAGTTTGATACAACTTGAAGGAGAGTAAATGAAGACATAATTTTCATTTTTGTGTGAACTATCCCTTTAAATGTTCTTTTCTTCCATCCATCTGGTGGCACCCTAAACAAAAACACCTCGTTCACCTATGCCTACAAATGGCTCTGGCCTTCTGTCCCTCACAGCCTCGTTTTCACTCCTGTCAAACATTGAACATGCTGTTATCCTGACAAAGGTATATTCATATGAATTTGTACAATCATATTTGTACATTATTTTTACAAATCAAATCGCATCAATTCATACGAAATCCACAACGTATTTTTCATGAATAATCTCATGTGACAAAGGAAAACAAGCTGTTTAAGAGGAGCTGTTTAAGAGTTTTCACTCCTGTCAAACATTGAACATGCTGTTATCCTGACAAAGGTATATTCATATGAATTTGTACAATCATATTTGTACATTATTTTTACAAATCAAATCGCATCAATTCATACGAAATCCACAACGTATTTTTCATGAAAAATTTCAATGGAAAAAGGAAAACAAGCTGTTTAAGAGGTGCTTTTTTAAAAAAAAAAAAAAGAATAAAAATAGGTGTTTGCAGATCCAGCTGTAATCATTAAGAATCATTGGTTCCCTCTGGATACACTATGTGATTGGTTCCCTCTGGATACACTATGTGAAACTAACATCAGTCCAAATTCAGTGAACAAACAGGTGAAACACAAACCTGTTTATTCAAATGTTTTCTTGTCCATTTTAATCAGCTAATGAAAGCACTAGTCATCAGCACAGCTGTGCACCGGACATCCATGCAAAACTGAAGGAACGACAGCTCTCTTGCAAAGAGACTAATCAAAGAGTGGGGAAAAACAGACGACAATACATGATGAAACATAAATGCTTTCACTGTATGAATGAAGCAGCAGTAGGCTATTATTTGCACAGAAGCTCAGACTCAGCTGATAATCAATAGCATGAAGCCAGGCATCCATCACAGCCAGCGTTTCTGAAGCCCTGTAAATGTTTAGAGCCACAGCTTTCAGCTCAAATCCCTGGCCTCGCTCCCAGCATATGATTAAACAGAAAACACAAGTCCTTCCCATCCTGTAGATGAGAGAAAGAGATTTGAAAATACATCACGAGATTGTTCTCATCTCGCTTCCGTGTGCCTGAATGACCTGCGCTGATGGCACAATCCTGACCTTATCATGTCGCTTTCAGCATATGCTTGAACACAGATTGACATTATTCTCTAGATAGCTGAACACATGCTGTGTTTCATCCAGTAATCTCTCATCCACATGTATTAGTTTCATTTTATGACAACAGTTCCTCTGATCACAGAGATCATGTGAATTCAAGAAGCAAATGCTTTTATGATCATATTTGTGTGTGACATGCAGTTTCATTAGAGCCGATCAATCTTAAATCTTGACAGCAGTTCATCATAAATTACAAAAGGCATCTGATTTCTTCTGGGCTCCGACCTAATTTCATAGAAACTGGCACAAGAAATGAGTGTAAACATGATGCCGACTTACTTATTCTCTTTCAAGTGAGTAAATATGCAGGCAGGAGACTCACTGGCTCTGAAGACATCAAACTAACGAATTACTCGCTCATGGTTGCTGGTGAGCATGTGTAGATTCAAATCCACACCATACAGAGGATTATATTATATTTGGAGGATAAAGCTGCTGGTATTAGCACCAGCGTCTGACGTGCAGGACTCGCTAATGTAATGTTGTGAAACCAAATGAACTCTGATTATGGAAAAGCCTCTTCTCTTGCTCGTTCTCTAGATTCAGTCTCGCAATAAGTAGAACTCTGTTAACGGAGACACGTTTCAACTGGACCATTTGAGGCATTGAGGGAAATAAAAAATTATTGAGTGGAACATGACTCTAAGCTGTAAATGTTCACGTTTAAATATTACCCTGTGATATCTGTGTCAGATTAATAATTAATCTTCAGCTCTTAAAAGCTCAAGACGATAGTACTGACTAAAGTTAAAACAGACCATCCAATTAACATGAGAGGTAAATCCTGTCGCAGCAGCTGAAATATCAATAAAATCACATTCATCTTCATGATACAGCATAAGAGGGCGGTCAATATTTGTGTTATTTGGGCCTCCTCTGTGTCGTTATTATGTTTCCGTCTCTGTCTTTTGTTAGCACATTACAATAAGATCTGATTCATTTATCTACAGGTACATCTCAATAAATTAGAATGTCGTGGAAAAGACCCGTTTACCAAGAAATTTTGGAGCACTTCATGCTTCCTTCTGCTGACCAGCTTTTTGAAGATGCTGATTTCATTTTCCAGCAGGATTTGGCACCTGCCCACACTGTCAAAAGCACCAAAAGTTGGTTAAATTACCATGGTGTTGGTGTGCTTGACTGGCCAGCAAACTCACCAGACCTGAACCCCATAGATAATCTATGGGGTATTGTCAAGAGGAAAATGTGAAACAAGAGACCAAAAAATGCAGATGAGCTGAAGGCCACTGTCAAAGAAACCTGGGCTTCCATACCACCTCAGCAGTGCCACAAACTGATCCCCTCCATGCCACGCCGAATTGAGGCGGTAATTAAAGCAAAAGGAGCCCCTACCACTTATTGAGTACATGTACAGTAAATGAACATACTTTTCAGAAGGCCAACAATTCACTAAAAAATTTTTTTTTATTGGTCTTATGGAGTATTCTAATTTGTTGAGATAGTGAGTTGGTGGGTTTTTGTTAAATGTGAGCCAAAATCATCACAATTAAAAGAACCAAAGACTTAAACTACTTCAGTCTGTGTGCACTGAATTTATTTAATACACGAGTTTCACAATTTGAGTTGAATTACTGAAATAAATGAACTTTTCCACGACATTCTAATTTATTGAGATGCACCTGTATATCTATCATAAACTAACAAGCAATATATTGTTTACAGCATTTAACCTTCGTTAATGTCAGTTAATAAAAATACAATTGCTCACAAGATGTATTAGCAGCGTTATTATTGTTAACTAAAACTAAACCAATAATAATAATAACATTTTCATTGCTTTATTAAAGTAAACTTTGTGACACTGTCACACAGGACACATGTTTTAATCCACTCAATATGTATTATGATGGTTTTATATATATTTGAGCTTTATGGATTTGCATGATGTCTTAGCCATTTCATTCCTCTCATTTGTTTATATGTGTATGGGTCAAAGACGAAAAAGGGTTTAAGCATAAAAACAATAAGTGTAATACTGCTTTAAATTGTTGTTGTTTTTAAAAAAAATAAATTAAAAAAATTCTGTTTAATTTAATTGCAATTTTGTTTTTGTTTTTCTGAGCAAAAAATAAATATCATACATTTTTCCCTGATTTACAGAAGAGACCCACTCATTCAGTGTAACATTCTTGTCTTGGCATATTTACAACAAAAATCAATTTATGAC
>NW_015624601.1:163548-165776 GCF_001515625.1 Sinocyclocheilus rhinocerous | reverse complement strand
ATGGGTCAAAGACGAAAAAGGGTTTAAGCATAAAAACAATAAGTGTAATACTGCTTTAAATTGTTGTTGTTTTTCCCCCCAAAAAAAAATTCTGTTTAATTTAATTGCAATTTAGCTTTTGTTTTTCTGAGCAAAAAAAAAAAAAAATCATACATTTTTCCCTGATTTACAGAAGAGACCCACTAAAATGTCAGTGTAACAATCTTGTCAGGCATATTTACAACAAAAATCAATGTATGACATATTAAAAGACTAATTACTTTCACCCCAAATACTAATTAGTTGTAATTTTACATTTTTTAAATTTGCCACTATCCTGGGTTTTGCCCATTTGTCAGTAAGAATTTTTTTACTCATTTAAAACACAATCAAATTTAATATGCTCGCTTATTCTTTTATATATTTTAATATGCACACATCAGAATAAGCATGTTGTTTGAATTTTTACAAAAATATTGAGTTACACTGAATGACAATGTAACATTATTTCCACCAAATATTGACATTTTATTCTCCAAAAACTTATTTGAAACCTTAAAAGTAGACACTTTACTCACATTTAATGTGCTTTTTATGGACACAAAATCACTTTAGTAAATTTCTTTTGATGCGGTCTTCTTAATGTCTTTGACCCCTATATGTTTTTAAATGATCATGGGTCGTGATTGCTCACATGACAGGAAACAGGAAATAGACAGTATAAAGGAGGCAGCATGTCAAGCAAACATGATCGCTAATCAAGCTGACCTTATGGTATACCTACATGCTGGAATGAAGAGTTGCTTTTAAGGATTTGCCTTTCCAGCAAACTAGTGATGGCGAGATGAAGCCTCATGAAGCATTGAAGCTTTTCAGCCAAGTGGTTCACAAAAGGGTCCATTTCTCGAGGCTTCATTTGCTCACAATACCACCTGGTGGCCAAAGAGTGTAAAACAAGCAGATACATTACAGATGACCTGATGTGATCTGTGATACACTGTATTTTGCGCCAGTTAAGGCTTAGAAATAATGGTGAAGAAAAAAATCAATTTCCACATAGACTAATCTATCCAGGTTAAGCTGCAGGTGATGTTCTTTGCAGCTTTGAAGTTTTTTGCAGTCTTGAGATCCGTGCAGCGAAGTGTTGGATCATCTGGTTGAAATCAGAGGTAGAGCTGCATGTCTTCAGCATAGCAATGGTAGGAAAAACCATGTGCCTGTATGATGGGTCCCAGTGATGTGGTGTATAGAAGAGGAGGGGTCCGAGAACTGATCCCTGTGACCAGTTGATGTGATTTGGATACCTCCCCTCCCCATGCAACCCTAAAGGACCAAGAGGTAAGAGTCAAACCAGCTAAATGAAGTTCCTGTGATGCCCAGTGATGAGAGGGTGGACAGAAGAATCTGATGATTCACAGTGACAAAAGCAGCAGATAAATCTAGTAGAATGAGAACTGATGATTTGGACGCAGCCCTTGCACTCCATAGCTATTCAGTGACTGACAGCAAGGGGGTTTCGGTTGAATAGCCGCTTTTAAATCCAGATTGGTTATTGTCCAGCTGGTTGTTCTGTGAAAGAAAGGCACTTGGTTAAAAACAGTGCGTTCGAGTGATTTTGCTATGAAAGGGAGGAGAGAGACGGGCCTGTAGCTTTCAACAAGTGAGGTGTCTAGTGTGGGGGGAAACTGCCTGTGAGAAGAGATGCACTGATGATGTGTGTGAGTGATGGCAGAAGTGCAGGAGAAACAGTTTGTAGGGGATGTGAGGGGATGGGGTCTAGAGGGCATGTGGTAGGGTGGCTGGAGAGGAGAAGTTTAAAGGTCCCCTGAAATGCTTAGAAACACGCAGCGTTACTCTGTGTTGAAGTCATTTTAACTGAAACAGGAAGACAGGGCGGGACATATCAAGCAGCCCCACCCCTTTTTAAAATAGCCAATAGCGTTCGTTTATATCACAGCTTGGGCTAGAGCCGTTGAGCTCCATAAAGCCGCATTTGACAGGGTATGCCAGCCACAATCTCATCCATATTGCTATAAAATATAGCATTCTGTGTAGAATTCAAATAGCTCCGATACATTTTGTGGTCTGCGCAGTCTCACGCATGTGATCCGCTCCGTGCTATCGTGTCTCTGGACCGGAGCAGAGTGTGTGTGCGGTGCGATGGTTAGCGTGACACAGCGCGAAACCAGACTTCTTTTTTTCCTCAATGGAAAGCATATTTACACAGTTTGAATCGTTCCCTGTCCCCT
>NW_015624601.1:159405-163536 GCF_001515625.1 Sinocyclocheilus rhinocerous | reverse complement strand
ACACCACAAGATAATCGGGCTGATTTTGGGCCGATTTCTCCTCTTCCGACAATCCTAGGTAATGTCCCGATTATCTTGGTGGTTCTAAAGATGATCTTATCAGATGTTCCTGTGGTGTGAGGTGTGTTAAGAGTGACTGAATCTGCTCGGAAGAACGTCGGAGGCGCCCTGATCGCGAAATATTCAACATGTTGAGTATTTACGATCAGAAATCCTGATGTGTGTGAGGGGAACATCGCGACACACCGCACACTATAGGAGCAAAACGGTTAAATCTAGGATTTTTTGTCCTCATGTTTGTGGTCTCTCACATTTTGAAGATCTTATAAGATTTTAAAAATCTTTTAGTGTGTACCCAGCATAAGAGGAAAGAAGGTCAGCTGTGTGAATGTTTGATGTGAGTTCCTGGGTGTGTGGAGATGAGAACTGACTGCTGATGGAAGTAATTTTGTTTGTGAAGTAATTAGCAAAAGCGTCAGCTGTTAAAGAGGTGGTGGGAGGTGGCAGAGGGGGATGGAGGAGATAATTGAATGTTTTGAAGAGTTTGTGTGTGTCTGATGTGCTGTTGATCTTGTCATGGGAAAAGGAAGTTTTGGCCTTAGCGGAGAACGAGGATAGCAGTGACTGATACCTAATGAGATCAGCTGAATCTTTTGATTTACACCATTTTTTTCTCCACTGCTCTGAGTCCGGTGCTAGCAGAGGACATCGAATAACCAGGGTTTGGAGGGAGTAGAACGTGCTGGTCTGAGGACAGATATTGTCTAAGCAGGTAGTTAGGGTATAGAAAATGACATATCCGTGGCACAATTCACATCTTATGATGAGAAATGTGTGGGGGTGGTGAGAGAGGATGATACCACAGAGAAAAGTCAAAAAGGAGAAAGAGACCTTAGGTTTTGTCTAAATGAAACTGGCAGAGGGGATGGTGGTGTGAAGGAAGGTAGATGTAGATTAAAAGTGATAATGAAATGATGTGAGACGTGCAAAGGTTTAACCAAGATGTTATTTGTGATACATTGTGTGTAAAGATAAGGTCAAGCTAGTTACCTGATTTATAAGTACATGTGGTGTTGAGTCGCCAAAGGTCAAAAGAAGCTAGAAGTGAGTGGAAGTCAGCAGCATGTGGCTTTTCAAGGTGGATGTTGAAGTCCCCGAAAAGTACCAGAGGGCTGGCATCCTCAGGGAATGAGGACAGCAGTATATCCAGTTCTTCTACGAAGTTGCCCAGCTGAGCTGGAGGGCGATAAATAACTACAATGTGGAGTTTTACAGAGAGTGTGACTGTAGCAGCATGACATTCAAAGGAGGTATTGTTGAAGTTAAAAGATCATGTGAGGTATTTCCAGCTTTTGGAAATGAGGAGACCAGTACCCCCACCTCACCCAAACTGATGGGGGGTGTGAGAGAAAGAGAAGTTGTTAGGCTACGTCCACACGAAGCCAGAGCTTTCCCTATCCGATATTTTTTTTCCCTCGTTTCAAGAAATATCTGCGTTCACACGAAACCATGAAACCGACACAAAACGATGTAGTATACATGCCAGACCAGTATGTGGCGCTGTAATTCTGCCACAGAGATACACTAAAAACGGAGAAGAAGACTTGGACTATGCGCATAAACCTTTCGTGTGGTATACAAATGATAATTGGAAAATACATTTATTAATCTTTGTTAACGTTAGTTAATAAAAAGACAATCGTTCAGTGTTTGTTCATGTTTGCTGTTACGTGACATAGCAGTATCTGACAAGGGGCTAGACGTGGGCTGATGACATCATCGTTTCAGAAAATATATGGATTCGCTGTACACACGAAAACGCAAGGGCGTCATTTTCAGATTTATCCACTTTGGGACCCAGTTTCAAAAAATAGCGGTTTCACTCTCCCAAAGCGCCGGATCTGTCTGGATGAAACGCGTCTCCGTGTGGACGGGGCCTTAGAAAGTCTTCGGGTCTAATCCAGGTCTCAGTCAAGCCTAAGAGACTAAGAGCTGACTGAATAGCAAATGCCGGAATGATACAAATACTCAGCTGTGCAGCAACATTTAAATGCTTAAATGCATAGTTTTTACACATATGGTATTTTAATAATTAAAATTAAAGTACTTTTTAAGATCCTCAGCACACTATTTTGACCTCTTTCAGGGAGTTAAATTTGTCCTCTTGTAACTCTGTTATGTTGTGGGGACTGGAGGAAACAAGCAGAGGTGAAGATCTTTTTGCAGGTAGTTTAATTAGGTGACAAAGTAAACAAAGAACAACAAACACTGAGAACAGGAACTGAAACACAAATGGAACAGCACCCATAACATTTAACAACTCACAAAGCACAAGAGAAACACAAGGGCTTTAAATACACTGGAGAACAAAATGACAATGAGTAACTATGACAACAAACAAGGAAAGGGGTGTGGCTGATTAATTACCATGACAACTAACAAGGGACAAGGCACAAAGCAAACAGGGGCAGAACAAACACAGGGAACATGTAACATAGCCTAACCCTAACCTGAGGAGCAGATTCCAGATGCTCCAAAACAAAAAACATAAAATACACAACAAAAGTCCAGGAGGGTGGTGGAGTGAAGGCGGAATAGGGAGAGGGATAGTGGGTCAGGCCCATGGAGTGGAAGAGGGCCTGGAGACTGTGGAGCAAGAGACCAGGGTGGAACTGGCAGAGAGGGTTGTGTCAGAGCAGGCAATAATTGAACTGTCCGGAAAGTGAGTGTGGTATGCTAGGTCCAAAAATTCATGGGTGTGGTCCTCGAAGGAACACAGGAATGCTAGACCGACAAGAGTAGAGAGATAAACAACAACAACATAAAAAAAGACTAGCTGGGTAAAAACATCAACTTGAAGATCGAAGACATGAACTGGAGAACAAAGCATCACAGACTGACACAAGACAGCAAACACAAGGGCATAAAGGGGAGATAATCAGAACTGAACAGGGTGCAGGTGAGGAGGGAGAATTAGCTAATAGGGACAACAAGAGAGGCGGGGTTAGACACCACGATGACAGCGGAGCACATGGCAAGCTGTCAAAACAAAGGCCAGAACAATGAACACAGGACAACAAAACCTAGGCAGACTCCACTGAGATCGTGACATTAACATCTTGAATGGCCGTCTCATAAGTGAGTGGATCAGATGTCTGAGATCGAGAATGGGTCTGAGTCCTCCATCTTTCTTGGAAACGAGGAAGTAGCAGCTGTAAACCCTGACTCGCTGTTCGCTAGAGGAATTGTATGTAGGAGAACATGAGCATCTTGGTCCCGTACCAAAGTTTGAATAACACCTCTGAAACAAGAGTGAGTTGCCTCGTTCTATGGTTTTTAGAACCCAACTTGACACATCTGGGATAGCTTTCCAAGCCTGAATCCGGATGGCAAGTGATTCTAGTTTTTCAAATGGAAGTTCGCCGCACAGGGGCGGGGAACTGACATTTGTGGTAATGAGGAGAGGAGAAGTGTGTGGGTCCGCTATCACAGCAGTAGTTTGCTTGGGCACGCACTGAATAAGAAGGACGGGCCCAGATTGAATGAAGCTTCCATCGCTCGGTGTTAAGTGGAGGGCTATAGAGCGAGCACAAACTTTGGTAACACTTTATTTTGATGGTCCCTTTTGAACATTCTGTTGACAATAAGTAATGTTGCACCTACATGTCTACTAACTCTCAGAGTAACTGTTTGCTTAATATCTGCTAACTCTTTATTGTCTCCCCAACAGACATTCTACTGGCTATAAGTAACTTTGCAAGTATCCCTGGCTCGGTTGGAAGAGGTGGGCCAGGGCACGGTTCGGTTGGGTTCGGGCGCGGTACGCATGCAGTGTGAGTGCTAACCGCGCCAGAGCACGGAACAGATAATATTTTGTGTGTGCTACTGTCATCATTACGACCGCAAACATATTCTATTACTACTACTACAGTACACTTTTCAACTAATTCAATGAAATCAAGTATAGGCCTACTTAGGTTTATAACGGGCCTGGTTCTCACCTTATTGATGAACAGGAATTGTAGTTTGTGAGTAAAGCTGCAAATTATTTCATTAACGTCAGCTGCCTCCATAATAATTTTCTGATACATACAAGTGAAAATCAATGCACGGCATAAATTATAAATTAAT
>NW_015624601.1:147038-158191 GCF_001515625.1 Sinocyclocheilus rhinocerous | reverse complement strand
AATGCACGGCATAAATTATAAATTAATTATTATTAATTATTCGGCAGAATATTAGCGAAAGTGGTTTTCTCCGTTATCTCATACATGACGTAAGCGTACTCCGGCCCGGAATGTTTAGTGCAAGTGTGAGTGCAGGCCAGTGGGGGAGTCGGGAGGGGGGATAATCGCGCTCTGGCTCGGTTCAAGGCAACCGTGCCTAGTGTGAGTACACCCTTATAGTCAACAGAATGTGTTAAAGGGACCATCAAAATAAAGTGAAATCCAAACTTTATTTGAGGGAGTTCCAGCCTTGGTGAGAACTGACCATCTCTTCTTCCTTTCTGCTTTTGGATCAGGACAGCTTCTGAGGCTCAGGGTCCAACATCACTATGTGGTGGGGACCTTGGCGCTTTGGAATTGGGTAGCATTTCACCGTCCGGGGGCACTGCTGAAGCCCTGGCTCAGGTTTAGGCTGGGGCTGAAGCGGCACCGGCTTGGCAGGCTACTGAGTGGATGGACCCTTCTAGCGAATTGAACCAGCCGCCGCACTGGAGCACATCGGTAGGAAGTGACGCATTGGCTGCGATGACTTCTGTGCCACTGTAAACCACTCTGCAAACCCATCCACGGCAGGGCCAAACAGTCCCTTAGGAGAGACTGGCGAGTCTAGGAAAGCGTCAGCGTCCGTGATCTCCATTAAATTCAGCCAAAGGTAGCGCTCCAGCATCACCAAATTGGCCATGGCCTTGCCGATCACCTGCACCGTGTCCTTAGTAGTACGCAGAGCCAGGTCAGTTGCTGTGCGCAGCTCTCTAAAGGCATCAGAACCCTGGCTGGACTCATCCATGGTGCAGAGAAGTTTGGCCTGGAATACCTGAAGCACTGCCATCGTGTGAAGTGCTGAGCCAGCCTGGCCAGCCGCTGAATAAGCCCTATTTGCTAGGGCTGAGGTAGTCCTGCAGGGCTTAGATGGATGCGCTGCATGGGCTTTCAACCCCAGGGCTGACGAAGGGCCCAGATGTGCAGCAACTGCCTCTTCCAGATTGAGGAGGTTACTGTAACCTCTTTCTTCAGCGGCATCAACAGTGGTGAGAGTGGTGGAAGTAGAGGGATCAACACTGGCCGAGTAGGGAGCACGCCATGTCCTGATGAGTTCCTCGTGAACTGCCGGCAGGAACGGACCGGGCCATTGGCGGGAGGAATGTTGACGGCATCCCTTCAGGTACCACTTGTCAAGGAGGCCGTGATCCTCCACAGCCTTAGATAGAACGCGGATCAGCTCGCTGTCCATGCGGGGCCATGTTGTCTGCGTCAGAGTTTTGGGCTGTTTACCGGAACACGCCCACTCTTCAGCATCTGAAAACAATAATGGCATGGAGTCATCAAACGCAGCTTCCTCCTCAGATGCGCTGAAGGAAATCATGCTGATCCTCACGTGTGAAGCACACCGGCGAATCGAGGAGTTGGGGGGAGAGTGAAGCAAGCAGGGGCTGTGCCGGCATGAGTTCACTCGAGTCTGGTGTTAAAACCCCGCTGCTCGGCTGTTTCTTTCTCCTAGGAGAGAGAGGAAACGAGAGAGCAGAGTGGGAAGGACCACCTTCATTAAAGAAGGCGATCCGCAAGTGGAGAAGGGTGAGACTCATGCTCTCGCAGTGAGAGCGTGCCATCCCAGTGATGGCAGCCTCTGCGTGGGCGCTGCCCAGACAGGCGACGCACTCACTGTGCCCGTCTGCATGGAACCCCTGCACGAGCCACACTCACAGTGTGACAATTGCAACAAAATCGCAGGAAATAGCTCTGAAATTTGCTCAGAAATTTGCTCTTTGAATGCCGGATGGCCACAGGGGTAGGCTTCTGGCTTCTTCCGCTGCCGGGGGCTCATTCTACGGCAGCAAGCAGCAGGCTGAGCTTCTTCCTTCTTTGGCTTCTTGCTTGCAGTCAGCGAGGAGATGATCTTCATCACTGAAGGAGAAAAATTTTGACGAAATGCCGCTCGGAGCCAACTTATATAGAGGTCGGCCCCTTTCCTTTTGGCATGTTGAAGCACCATTGGTTCGTGCAGCTACACGAACGTGAACAAATCAGGCTTTAGTATCAGAGTAAACAGAAGATTCCCCAAAAGCGTCAGCGACGCAACAGGAGAGACCGTTTGAAAGGGAACTGACATTTATCCACAGTACTGAAAGACATGGCACAACTTAAGAGGGTGTTTCTGTAGCAATCAATAATAATGACTGTTGTATAATAACTGATAATAACTGTTGTATGTTGCTTTGGATTAAAGCTTTGGATAAAATCATCTGCAAAATTAAAAAATACCTGGACTCTGCAAGTCTCTGCGGTTAACTACAATGTAATAACACACTTATAATGTAGTAAGATACTTGGGGTGGATAACTGTGAACAGCTGTGATGAAGAGCCACCGATATCCTCTATTGTATTGAATTTGAGTAGATACAGGAGTGTATTTCATCAGTTTTCAAATGTAATTGCTGCTCTTCTTTTGTTCCTTTGGCAGAACCGGACAGTGGTTGTGCTGAGATTTCATCAGAGGTTTTGAACCTGACATGGACAATCCTCAATCTGTAGTCCATTTTGATTTCACAAAGTGATTACAGTGAGTCACATTCCAGATCACTTCCACAAAATCAGCTTTGCACCAGAAAAGCGCAGAGCTGTGTGAGGAAAGTCGGGTCATTTTGTTTGTGAAATCGCAGAGATTCAAATGTCTGGAGAAATCTGACCGATTATGGAACATGAACTGTGTTTTGTTATTAAGGTGTGCTGAATCCTCTTGAATGCAAACTTTGCATTCAGCTTCAGTCCATCAGTGATGGTGTGAGTATCAATGAAGCTCATACACTCATTAAAATTAAACTTCCAAAAGAGAGTTTTCACAGTGAAGAACCATTATTGATTCCACAAAATACAGTGAACAGTTCTTTAAAAAGAACCATTATTTTCTTAAGTCAAGTCCAGTCAAGTCACCTTTATTTGTATAGCGCTTTATACAATACTAGTTGTGTCAAAGCAGCTTTACAGTGTTAAACAGGAAAATAGATTGCCAATAATGCAAGAAGACAATAACAGAGTCATTTTTCCAGCTAAAGTCAGTTCATTGATGATTCAGTGATGTCATCATCCAGTTCAGCTCGCTTCCAATAGTGTCTGTGCAATCAGTCAAGCGTGAACAATAATAATCTGTAGTATCTTTTTCCACTATAAAGAACCTTTAGTGCAATGGAAAGTTAAGGATTTATCCGATCTTTATTTTTAAGAGTGAACAGATGATCAGATGGTAAGGACAACAATGAAGCAATTTAACATTTAACTCTTGTTCTTCATGTTCTTCTGAGAGCTGCTGTCATGACAAAAGTTCATTAAAACACTCTTCTGCTGGCGACTGAGACTGACTGGAGCTACATAACCCAGGTGAAAAAGAAATATATTTAAATTGAGCTTTTTCAGACATACTTACTATATTTAAATTATACTATACTAAGTGCATATTAAATGTATTATTTTGAAACAACTTTAAGTATATTAAGTGTATTTAAAGATATGTTTAAGTTGGATTTTAATCTATTTGTAATATATTTAATATATTGAAATTGTGTTAAATTGGAACCACTTTAAGTATATTTAGTGCAATTTAAGTGTATTTCTTAAAATACATTTAAAATGTCCTTTTAATACTTCATGAACTACAGTTAGAGTATATTTGAAGCATTGTTTTAGCCTAATCAACCAAAGTAGCATAACCTTTTAAGTAAAACTGAACAACATATTAAACAACATATTTTAATTATCGCAGTGCTTAATAATAATTGACAAACGTTTGTACATTGTAAATGTTAAAAAAATAAACATACTACTTGAATTTCAAGTATATTTTAAATACATTTAATACTACGTCTTTTTCACCTGGGAAAGCAGTAAGTGGCAATTGTTACCTTTAAAGAGTCGTTTCTACCTGGTTTAACCTTAGTTTTGTTGGTATAAATTCATATATTTAGATTGCTTCAGTGATATTAAATATAGAATTGAATAAAAAAAAGTTCATTTAAAGTTTACCATGTTTAGGTTACCATTTTTTTCAGTGCATTACATGTATTAACATGAATTATCTGAACATAATTCTTCCACTATAGTTCAATAGTATGTTTAGGGCTGGCATGCAGAAACTTGATGTATATTGTGCGTCACATTTGGCTGTTTATCAGCATTTTACCACGGCTGCTTTTTCTAGTCAAAATTATTTTTGAAAACGACGCAAACAACGATTACATTACATTTTAATGGTCAGATCAGGTAGGAACAGGGGCATATTTTTACCTTTATTTATTCAAAGCAACTGTATGTTTATGTATTTTTGCGACTTTAGAGACCCCTACAGTTAAGTGAGTGGAATTCACTGTCGTAAATATATCACTGTCGTATTTGTAGTGGGTCGCTGTATACCTGCATTTGTTGCTGCCCTAAAGCAATCCGCTCTTGAATCGCGGTATTTCGTACCCGTTTACTAAACTTAAACACTGCCAGAACAAACGTTTGGGAAAGAAACAGAAAACTTTTGCCTTTTTATAAGACACTGTACCATCAGAATGATTTTGAAACTGATATTTCAAGGTAACAAATGACATAGAGTAGCTTTAATGTTCAAATTTGTGTTTTTCCAGAAAGTGGAACAAAAACAAAACACAAAGAGTCATTTTTTACTCAGCAGAGTCTCCATTTGATCGCGCTGAGACTCAATGACCCGCTTAGAAGAAGCCAAAGCCCTGCTAGGTGAAATATGTCATGAGTTGTGTAAATATATCTCTCAATGTCAGAGAAAGAGACCATATGTTGCGCTGGTGAGCAGAGGCTTATGGAAAAGCTGCCTTATCCACAGCATTACAGACTCTAAGAAAGGATTTACTTTTTAATTCTTGATTAGATGGAATGTTTCTGCTAGACGAAAGTAGAAAGAACACACACACACACACTCACATTAGTGTGATCATCGCAGCCTCTGATCACACACACACACACACACACACAGCACAGAGAGAGAGAGAGAGCAGGAGGAACGCGCTCTCCACCTCTAGACGCGTCTCTGAGGCGGGCACACAGCATCAGGAGGCGATGCTGCTCCCTCTCTGACGGACCCTGGAGTTGTGCTGGATCTCAGATGCGCTTGGAGCCCAAGCGGACAGACACTGATGACTTCACACGTGCTGCTGCTCTACGGGCTCGGATTCACTTTAGCATCAGCACTGCTTTCCACACAGGGTGAGTGAGAGTGTGTGTGTGCGTGTGTGTGTGTACCTGGTATTTATCACGTTATGGGGACCAAATGTCCCCACAAGGATAGTAATACTAGTAAATTTTGACCTTGTGGGGACATTTTTGAGGTCCCCATGAGGAAACAAGCTTATAAATCATACAGAATGAGTTTTTTTGAGAAAGTAAAAATGCACAAAGTTTCCTGTAAGGGGTAGGTTTAGGGGTATGGCTGGTGAAGGGCAATAGCACATACAGTTTGTACAGTATAAAAACCATTACGCCAATGGAATGTCCCCATAAAACATGGAAACACAACGTGTGTGTGTGTGTGTGTGTGTGTTTGTTTAGCTGTAGTTTGAGGGCAAATGTGTGTGAGTTGAATCCGACCAAACCTTACTTTAGGGACATTTAGGCGATTCATGACCATAAATCATGTTTTCTTTTTATTCTAAAATTCTAAAATGCAAAAGGTCCACTTATAGAGGTTGCGTTGAGTACTGTTTATAATTAGCTTAATAAGTCACTTTCCTTATTTAGAGTTGAATAATAATGTGTGCACTGAACATCTAAACTAGCTCTCAGAAATATTACTTAATATCGCCGAATCAACCAAAATACATTATTGTATACCACTAAAACCATTTGTATTTGTTAAATCTGATAGAAATGGCTCTTTAATGTAAAAAAATATATAATAATAATGATGACGACATTTTACAGTCTGGTTTACACCTAATACATAAAAATAACGATGTGCTTAAAAGTGCGAGCAGCTGCAAATCTAATGGCACTGATTTTTCCAAATTCACAAAGATTTAACTGTATAATAGAGGCAAACCGAAGGATGCTTATTGCACTGACTTTGGTCAAGAAAATAAATATAGCTTGCATAGGTTCTGTTAATATACATTAAAATGTAAAAAAAAAAAAAAAAAATTGATAAATTAGATTTATGACTCTGACAGACTCACACTCTCAACATCCCAGCATTGACAGCATGATATTTGTGATTAAATGGATATATCAATAGGAGTTGATGGATTGTGACAGAAGATCATGCTTAGGCTCTATTGATGACTTTGGCTCTTTTGACTGTCATATTGTCCTGTAACAGTGTGTACTGATTATCATCTGTATGATAGATCCTTTATGAACTATGAATAATTCCAATGTTAACATTAAAAATGGGTCAAACACACGCCAGATCTCAGTACATGCTAAACTCAGACTCACGTAAGCACATATGATCTTTGTGTAACCTGCAGCAATATGTGGTGTTCTGACGTGCAGCACCTGAACAGATCCACACACACACCTTCACGAAAGCGACACACACACACACACGTCCTCAGGGCTTTACACTCATTTCAACAGATTTTTATTGAAGTGGTTTTCATAAGAGCATTTGCTGGGATTATTGGGCATCTGAAATCTGTCCTGGAGCGCTTGCTTTGGCTATTTAACGAGCCAAGCAGCTGTAGCTTCTCAGCTCAGGAACGGCTATTCACAGACTGTCTCTTTCATTCCCACGGACTGATGCTCTCCTACACCACATCCCATTGCTTTGGCAAAAGATTCTGTTATGATGAATAAATCCATAAATAAGGCTGATTGCTTTACTACTTTTTAGTCTCTGACAGTAAAAGTGTTACTAATAGAATAGAGGAGATATGATGGTACACAAAGCATCTGTTTCAAACCAATGCTATCCAGAGTTTTTGCATGTCAATACTATGCTGCAGAGATGATGTATTTTTGTAGTCTGAAACTTGGAAACGAGCCATTTTATCATATCTGGTTCCATCGTCCTGAAACAGGTTATAAACCTGAACGGGTAATAAAAACGTATAATTTGTTGACGGGTTTGTCCTATCATAATATGATTTTAGCTGTTAGAAAATTGATGAAGAAACATCTGCAGAGTAACTTTCGTCAGACTTTTAAACCAGGAGTAGGTATTTCTAAAAGTAAAATTACAAAATTTGAAAATGACATGAAGAATATGAATTGGAGTAAGGCATTGCAAAGTAGTGACCTGGACAAAAATTGTGAAATTATGATGAGAACCACTGAAGAAATAATTCAGAAGTATACACAACCATTAAAAGGTAGACAAAATGGAGCATCTTTATTATGGCTGAATTCAGATATTCTTCATTTAATGGAAATGAGAGATCTTGCTTTGAAAAAGTCTTTGCTCATAAAAAACACAGACAGATATTTTACATTTTAAATATTTGAGAAATAAAGTAGTTAATGAAAAGCAAAAATTATATATTTTGAGCAAATGATTGCAGAATCAAGAGGAAATGTATGTATTCATAAACTGTCCAAACGAGAAGGTAGGCAAATAAATCCACCATTTGAGCTGAATATAAATGGAAAACATGGTACTGACAATACTGAGATTGCTAAATGAATTTAATAGATATTTCATTCAGTCTGTGAAAGAACTATATGTTTTGAGCCTGTACAATTTCCTCAATATACAATAAAAGACACGCCCTCATCCTTTTATATTTCTGAGGTTGATGAGGACAAGGTACTTAAAATTATTAATCAGTTGAAAAATTCAAGGGCTAAGGACATATTTGGAAAGGATACCATATTTATAAAAAAATATATAGTGCTGGATTTTTGAAGCCGTTGGTTAATTTGATTATGTCTGTCTATTAGAGATAGTAAATTCCCATTATATTGGAAAAGTTTGTTGACTTGTATTAGCAAATGATTGCAGAATCAAGAGGAAATGTATGTATTCATAAACTGTCCAAACGAGAAGGTAGGCAAATAAATCCACCATTTGAGCTGAATATAAATGGAAAACATGGTACTGACAATACTGAGACTGCTAAATGAATTTAATAGATATTTCATTCAGTCTGTGAAAGAACTTGCTATATGTTTTGAGCCTGTACAATTTCCTCAATATACAATAAAAGACACGCCCTCATCCTTTTATATTTCTGAGGTTGATGAGGACAAGGTACTTAAAATTATTAATCAGTTGAAAAATTCAAGGGCTAAGGACATATTTGGAAAGGATACCATATTTATAAAAAAATATATAGTGCTGGATTTTTGAAGCCGTTGGTTAATTTGATTATGTCTGTCTATTAGAGATAGTAAATTCCCATTATATTGGAAAACCTCTATTATAAAACCAATCTTTAAGGCAGGATCAACAAATGAGGTTTAGAATTATAGACCAATTGCTATACTCCCTGTAATATCAAAAATCATGGAAAAGTTGGTAGCAGAACAACTTATCAACTATCTAGAGAAAAATGATCTACTTTACCCTAATCAGTTTGGCTTTAGACCCAAGTATTCAACATAAATGGCAAACTGTTATTTCACAGAATTTATTAAGGGAGCTTTAGATAGTGGTAATGTGGTAGGCACAGTATTTTTTGGACCTCAAAAAGGCATTTGACAGTGTAAATCATGAAATACTCATACATAAAATGAATAAGTTTAGTTTTTCCCACCAGGCAATTAACTGGTTTAGATCATATTTGGAATCTCGAGATCAGTGTGTTAACATAAATAACTCAAGATAATCTTTACCAAATAATGAGATGGGTCTCCCTCAAGGGTCAATTTTAGGTCCTCTGTTGTTGTCCTTATACATTAATGACTTACCAAATTGTTGTAAGGAAACTAAATGTCAGTTATATGCAGATGACACAGTTATTTATGTATCAGCACAGATTAGCAGCAGATATATTAACAAATTAAATGACTGGTGTTTCACAGTGGTTGCAAAAGAACTGCTTGACTTTGAATTCTTCAAAAACTGTTTCAATGTGTTTCTCAATCAGAAGGAAAGAAATGAGTGGTTTTACAATTATGATTGACCAAAAGGCAATAGAAAGAGTTAGTGATTTAAAATTTTTAGGTGTTATCTTAGATTCTCAATTAAAATTTGATGTGCATGTAAAGAGGCTTTGTAAAACCATCAGAACAAACCTGAATCGCTTTTATATGATTAGACCGTATTTATCACTTAAGCAGCTAAGTTATATATGCATGCGATGGTCTTCTCACATATGTATTATTGTGTGATTGTTTGGAGTCAGGTCTCTCAATTGACTATCAAACCTGTTAGATCCCTATAAACAAACCTTAAAATTTTTAGGCAAGAAATCAAACAGATGGCATCATTTGTAACATTTTACAAAAATACAGTTTGCTTAGTTTTGACAATTTTATGAATCTGTCTCTTATTAAAATGGTTTTTAAATGTGTCAATAAGCTTGCTCCAGATAGTATATGCCAATTAATAGTAAAACAGAGTAGTAGAGGCACAGGAAGAGCAACTACACAGAACTGCATAGTGCCTAAGAGAAAAACTAAATTTGCTCAATCCACATTTTCAGTTAAAGGGACACTGCTTTGGAACAGTTTGCCAGTTGAACAACTTTCTGAGAAATATCAAAAAATGGTTCAAACCATTTTTTTGTGAACATTGATGGTTGTACACAATCTTAGATTTTTGTTACGTTTACTGTACTTGTTATTTTACATTCTTTATAATATTTAATTGTATTTTAAAAGCCTAACCAGGGACTAGGGCTGCAAATTAGCCATTGGCTAGAAGCCTGTATGTAGAGCATCTGCAATGTTATTCTGCATTGTCCCTGTTAAACAGCTAAATAAATAAATAAATATGTGGGTTTTTGAAAGGGTTTTTGGTTAAATACCTGAAATAAGATCCGTGTTTAACACAAGCTCAAGATATTTTCACATTTTATTCAACAACATAAAATACACCAGTAAAACCCCCTTAAAGCTTCTACTTGTCTTGAAAAGGTCGTTGCTAGCATATGTCTAATTGGACTACAGAAGTCATTGGGACATTAAACATCATCACACCGAACAGGTAAACTCATCTACTCACTAGTCGCTGTCACCTCATTATATTTATAATCAAACTATTCTAACTAAATTTTTCAGGGAAAATGTTTTTAAATAAAGACTGAAAGAGTTGTTGCCTTTTGGGGTAGGGGCGTATTTGTTTTGGTGATTTCAAATATCAACATTGGCTACCAGAAATCACTTACTCTGCCTTTAATGGTGGTGATGTTGAAGTCATGTGACCATGGTGTAGTTTGTTTATAGACTACGATTAGCTTTTTAAATTTGTTAATCAAAATTTAGGAAGATCTTCTTGATGAACAAAATGTGTAAGAATCATGAACTGTTGTTAGTCACAAAGCTGATTTTCTGCATTAATCCAAAAGCCAATAGTAAAATCCTTTTGGGTTTTTGTCAGAGTGATGCAAACTTACAGGTTGGCAAAAATACATCATCACTGCAGCGCTCTGTTGAACAAACAGCATCAAAGACAAGAGCTGCTCAGTCTTCACTGCTGTTTACAGATTCTTCTTCTATTATTTGTTGCTTTGCAAAACTGTGCATGAGCGCAATCACTCGTAGGATGTGTCTCAGAAAGCTCCCTAGTTCAGAAGGGCAATTGCAAATACTTACAGTGGACTGGAACATTCATTCTCTAAAAAAAAAAATTTGATGCTCACAATGTTCCCTTACGGGAAATGACGTCACGTTAAAGGGTTAGTTCACCCAAAAATGAAAATTCTGTCATTAATTACTCACCCTCATGTCGTTTCAAACCCGGAAGACCTTCGTTCATCTTCGGAACACAAATTAAGATATTTTTGATGGAATCTGAGAGCTGTCTGACCCTGCATAGACGGCAATACAACTGAAATGTTCCCAAGTCCAGAAACGTAGCAAGGATATCTGTAAAATAATCCATGTGACATCAGGGGTTCAACCGTAATTATAGCTACGATAATAGCTCGAAGCTACGAGAATACTTTTTGTGCGCAAAAGAAAAAAAAAAAAGACTTTATTCAACAATTCGTCTCCTACGCATCAC
>NW_015624601.1:142851-146975 GCF_001515625.1 Sinocyclocheilus rhinocerous | reverse complement strand
AGGATAAAATCGCTGTTTTTTTTAAGTAAACTCACTCTAAAAAAAGAAACGCACATGCGCATACACGCAACTTTCATCTCTCTCTCTCTCTCTTTCTCGAATTGGCAATATTTGAGAAAAGGGTTTAGCGATTTATAATTATTGGGGGGACTAGCCCCCCTCAATGTCTACGTTGGTTATCGCCCTGATCAGACATGAAAATATGTTGTGGCACTATCGTGCAGTCTGTAATGATATGACGTTAGCAAACTTTAGCAATTTTTTGCAAACATTTCTTTGAGTAACATGACCGAAATATGAACTCACGATTGAATGTAACATAAAACAAATGATTACTTTTCGTTAAAATCTTTATTAATGCCAAAAAATGCTTACATTTATGTGTCTTTTTGTTCGCTCGGGCAGCCATGTTGCAGCTGAAGCCGGTTTATGCTGAGTTAATTCATACCCCTTCGTTTGAAGTGTGGTCCTGAAAAATCTTCGTTTGAAGGGCTATCTGGCCCTTCCCCTTACCCCTACCCCTCCGACCAAAAGAGAATCGAGACACCCCTACCCCTTCACGTGAACGCGCAAAACGGAGGGGTAGGGGAAAGGAGAACGGCTAAGGGGTAGAATTGGGATTGGACCTAAGACTGTGGTGAAGCTGTAAGGCAGAAAGGAAGGTAGCTTGCAGTGATAAATGGATTAATGGCACAAAACATATAAATTACACTTAGTAAACATCATGACACATGATAGAAACTTTTATTTAATTACATTTTAACATGAGCATAAACACATCATAACATTTGTAATATTCAACTGAAATGTTGCAGAGAAATGTAACTTTCATAATGTACTGTGATTTGAGTACATAATTTTTCTGTAATATGATTATACATGCAATTTAGCTGTCAGGGGTGGTACTCGTAAAGCTAAAAGATACATATTAAAGGTATTTATAAGTACTTTGTATAGTTTCAGTTTCAAATTTATTCCAGGAATACATTGCCTCTCGGCCCATAGTTCCACAAAATCATAATGACATGGCAGATAATCTTTTCTTCATTCCATGATATACATATATACAATGCCAATCTCCATGCATACCTCGAATAACAAACACTTGACACATCAATAAACATCACCAACAAGAACAAGATCACCTAAGTATTAGGTGTACTTTATATAAGTAATATAACATTTGTGTATATATTAGTAGCTTTTATCTTTTGTAGCTTAGGCAGAAAGTGAGAGTGATCCATCTGTTGATTATCCATTATTTCACACACACTGTAAAAAAAACATCTGTGACTTTTACGGTAAAATACCGGCAGCTGTGGTTGCCAGAACTTCACCGTAAAAAATATGGTAGCAACATTTTAGGTTGTACAGACTTAACTTAATTAAATGTAATTACATTTATTACATTTAATAATAATATAGTATGGAAACTTACTGTTAACCAGTTAACAGGTTTTTACTGTAGCATTTTTACAGTCTATTACTGTTAAAATCACAATCAATTTTTATAGTGCACTAACTTTCACCAGACCCAGAACTGGTACATCCAGTCCTCATAACATATATTTATTATGCATATAAAACATATCCAAATAAAATATTAATGAATATTAGTTTTGGCTTTCTGTAAACTTTCTTCCACAATGGCTATGGGTTAGTCAGCGTATTTACATTTTACACAAACACGACGTTGCACATTTTTTTTAGTGATGGTTGTATCATCATCACTGTATGTTTCTGTATTGCACAAGTCCACAAGTGTTGCCGGTTTGGATTTACAATGGTTGCTTTAAATCGATTTAATACACAATTAATCCTGAACACCTGCAGGAACACTGATCGGTGTTTAGGATGTAGAATTATGCCAAAAATAAACAAAGAAACAAAAAATCCTGCACACTATTCTAGTCTGCAAAAAGTACCAATATCAAAATCAGCAATGTTTCCATCACGTGATGGGGAAATGCCTGATGATAAAATTGGGATAGTGTGCAGGATTTTTTTTTTATTTCTATATTTAATTGGATTCCAAAAGTGGAGTATAAAAATAAAATAGAGCAAATTATGCATATACAGGTGTGTATATAGACGTATGGATGTTCCCCTGCATGTGGTCGTGATAATGAGTGTCAAAAATAAGATAGACTGCTGCTGATTGTGTTAATGACAGCTCGTCTCGTAGAATGGTTCATTAACACGGTCTTGTGCAAAATTAAGATTTTTAACTCATGGTGCTCCTGTATGAATCGCACATGCACAAAACTGTGAAAAACAAATGATAAAAAATAATCAATGTCTGTGAATCTGTGAACCTCTACTTACTTCAGTGTATATTCCTTGTCTCTTTTTTCATACTGTATAACATATTTTCTTGTAAACCTAATAATAAAAAATAATGCATAAATGTCATATCAATAAGAAGGCATCAAAAATAAATAAATAAATCACTGGATGAAAATCTAAAATGGTAACCTAAAAATGGTTACACCTGAATTTGGCTTTATTCAAGTCATGAATATAATTTAATATTGCTGAATCAACCTATATTGAATTTCATTTTGACAAATTGAATTTGTATGTGTAAAATCAGGTAGAAATAGTATACAAATTCAAGACTGTGTTATAGATGTACGTATATTATATATAAACCGCAGTGTTTTGTTTTGTTGTATATATTTATTTATTTGTCCTCTTTTTTCATACTATATAGCACATTTTCTTGTAAAAACTAACAATAAAAAGGAAATCTGAAATGGTAACCTAAAAATGGTTACAACTACATTCACTGGTTTTATTCAAGTCCTAAATATTATTTCATATCACTGAATCAAAGTAAATACATTTTGTTTTATTCAGACTGAGCTCATTTTATGGGTAGAATCAAGTAGAAATAGCATGTACTGTGTTCCAGATGTACTGCAGTGTTTGGTCTGATGTGGTTTCAGTGGAGCGACTCTCTCTGATAATGATGATGTGTCTCTCCTCTCAGTCGACGGCCTGCAGTGTTACGGCTGTAACGTCTTCCACGGGCAGAAGTATGTGGACGTGGGCTGCACTAATCCAGAGGTCATCACGTGCACGCACTCGCACAAGGGCTTCAAGCATCGCTTCTGCATCAAGACCGAGAGCAGTGAGTCACGTTCACTCTCCCCACCTTTATACAGATGATTTTAGTAACAGTCAGTCAAGAAAATCTCTGGCGTTTCTTACCGTGAGCTTGTTTTCAAATCCAGGGTCACTGCGTGTCAGTCAGTCGTCCGTGAGAGGAGAGTATTTATGTGGATGAATCAACACTGACCCACATATGCAAAGATTACAAATTTAATCTTCTGATATTCTTTGGACATTCAGCGGAAATGACCTCATACAACTGACATCTGTACGACATACGCACAAATATAAACCTCACTCAGTATTATTGTTAGTCTGTGGTGATCTCGTGTACAGATCATTCACTGTAAAAATTGATAGACAATATGCAACGCTTTACTTTATTGGATGAAAATAACAGAATCAATTTGAACTTCATTTTTTAAGAAGAAATTCAGTTAGACAAGATTTAAACAAGATTTTAGCTGAAATTACACGTACAGCATATTTGATTATAATTTTAAGGCAGTGCCTGAATTTCTCTCCACTGGATTCACAGCCGACACCCTAGCATGAATAAATGTTTTATTTATTAAGGATGACGACGACGATCAACGCCACAAAACAGAGAGATGGTGCGTTCAAGTAATGTCGGATAGATCGTATTTACGAGTTGAACGCACATGAACGCCACCACAAAGTCGTTATTACGAGTGGGAAACTCGAAATTTTCTTTAAGCCCCGAGTTTCCGAGTTGGTGGCGTGTCAATGAGAAACATGGCGGAATCGATGGATGCAACGTCTGTAGTTGATGGTAAATTTTTGTTTAAATTGATAGTTTAGTTGTCCTATAAACTTAAATTGGTCATGTTCTTGTTACGCAGCTAGTTAATGAAATCCATGTAAAGACATAAATCACAATACGTATAGGTATTAAGCAGTGACATTGTCAGGCTTTTTATTTACAAAAGATAAGCTTTTTGAATGTGGCGGGATTGTAATATAACAATTAATAACAAGTTTTTATGCGA
>NW_015624601.1:129550-142669 GCF_001515625.1 Sinocyclocheilus rhinocerous | reverse complement strand
CTGCACCCCTGCCAGATTATGCACCCCCTCGTTGAAGTCGCTACCTGATTGCCTAATCCTAACCCCACCCCTAATCCTAACCCCTCCCCCACACCTACTCCTAAACCTACCAATACTAGGGGGTGCATAATCTGGCAGGGTGCAAATTTCGGCACTACACCGGTCTGTGATCATTAGGCAAACACAGACGCAGCTCAAGCACTAAAGTGCGAGCAAGTCAATAATGAAGCGTGCTGATGTTCATGTCAATCTCCTGGACGTCTGAAGCGCTGGACGTGCGAACAAACGGCTGACGAGGCGCTGCTTTCCACCAGCTCAGGAGAATGGAGAGCTGCTGATGACAGCCGTCAGTGTGTGTTGAATAAGACTGCAGAGAGAAGCTTTCAATTGTGTCTTGACCGGTGTTTCTTTAATCCCAGCAGGAAGCATTTATTCGCCTGGACCGTTGCGTAACACGGTTACAGTCCTTCTACTGCTGGACCCTGATACTCACCTCTGAACACAGCATGTCTGCTAAATACGGACATGATAGTGGACTAAAACTAAAACAAAAATGACATGGAAAAAAAAACATTTTGGCAAACTGAAATAAAACAACTAAAATAACTTGAGAAACTGAAATTACAGTAAAAGCAAATGCATTTTCATGGCTCGAGAACTGCTCCATCCAACCATCCATCCATCCTCCAGTCGTTTGTCCTCTGTATGATTGTGGTGGTGATGATGATAATGATGATGATGATGAGGTGTATCCCAGCATCTCGAGGCTATTGGTAGGGAATTATCAACTGAAAATTTATTTTATTTAACATGAAATTCCCACTACAACAATAAATCTCCAGATGGACCTTAACACAGAGTGCTAAAATACAGCATCAATTACAGTTTTTTAAATCATAATTTTATGCCTTTTTTTTTTTTTTTTTTTTTACAAGTGAGTGGCACTAAGCTACAAATAGATGATCAAATATTTAATTTCAGTACACAGAAACACAAAGTAACCTTTACTTCAAACTACAAAAGTGTTTTATATAGATTTAAATTTCATTTGCATTTGTTCTCATTCATTAAATCTGATCAGTTGATTGCTGTAGTTAATCAACTAACCGTTTGGCTTCTTATGGGGTTTGCAGTATATGATTTTTGTACTGTTTATTATCATGTTATCTAGTGCACACGTTACTACACACGTGTACCTTGAATAATTGAAAGTCAGTGCACAGTTTGCATTTTCTTGAACCTGTTTGTCTTGTGTTATCTGTATTTTGACCATATTATAGTGTTTTTTTCCAAGTGTGTATATGTTTTCCTTCTATATTTCTATACATATATGGATACAGAACCATTTTCAGTCATAATCCTTGTGTACATGGTGAAGTGATAGTTAAGTGAGAATTTGTCCCTGAACTAAAGTGTTACCCTAAAATGAAATGTTTCCTTAATGTTTTGTCTAATGTTCACATAACCAAGAAAAAAAAACATTTTGTAAACATGTAAAAACTGGACATTTTGAACGTTCAGAGAACATTTCGGCATAACATTTTCGTAACTTTATAGGAACATTAGCAAAATGTTCTTAGAGCATATTTTTGTTAGCTGGCTATTATTTCAACAGCGAGAGTTTAGCCTAAAACAAGGTCAATAGAGTTTCATTCACTGCCACACAAACAGATTTGATTGCCATCAGGAGAGACGTTTGCTGTACATTCACTGGAGTGACTGCATGATGGTCACGGTGACACACGAGTCCCTGAGCCTCGTTATTAATGAGGTTAATTATCAGACTCAGAGTCTGGCCTCGAGACTCGAGCTCCAGTGATGCAATGCAGATCAGAAGTGAGTGGCAGCTGTTTTCTGTGACTGACAGCTCTCTCTCCTCTCTGTCTCTCTCTCTCTCTGTGAGTGCAGCGGCGCTGGGCATTGTCCTCACCAGTGGCTGCGCCACCTCACGCCACTGCCAGCAGCAGGAACTGCCTGGAGTCTCCATCCACTGCTGCGACTCGGACCTGTGCAACAGCGCCACCCACCGGCCAGCTCATTCACTGCAGCGTGCACTGCTGCTGCTCGTGCTAGCACGGATATGCTTATGATTCACACTGCATGATGACCTCTGAGAAAGAGAAAGTGGACAGAATGTTGGGCAGCCAGATACACCAGACGGCTTCCTCTGTAAAGCAGCACTGATGTGATGCAGAGCCATCAAAGCTCAGTGGCATCACTCTTCATGTGTGTTCATTGCTGTTCTATCAGATGATAGGTTATGTTCTGCTGGTTAGCACTGAACTTTACAGTCCTGTTCTGCATGTACATATGTACTAATTATAGTAATTACAATAACTGGTAATCACTAGGTACTATTACTGAACTGAACCCACTGATTTAAATGAAGATCATCTTCATGTTAAAGGTCAACGTTCATGTTCACCGAAAAAATGAAAATTTGCTGTTAATTTACTCATCCTCAGGCCATCCAAGATGTAGGTGATGTTTGTTCTTCAGTAGAACAGTAAAGACCATTTTTAGCTGAAACTGTGGCCCTTGGTGATTCATAAAATGCAAGTCAATGACTTCCGACACTTTGAGAGTCAAAAAAAAGCATTTCAGGCAACACAAAATTAATACCTGCAGAACCTGACAATATATTGTGGTCTTATGAAGTGAAACGATCAGTATGTGCAAGAAACTGAACATTATTCAGATCCTCAGGCAAACAGTCCAGTGTAATGTCCAGTTCACAAACGAATCATTCTTTTGAATTGGTTATTTTTAGTGAACTATTTGAACCAGTTCATCAAATGGGACTGAACCGTCTGTTCACAGCTCAAGCAGCACAGAGTGCTACAAGTTACTTAATCAAAACTTACTTTCAGATGCCTGACAGTCACTCAGTAACGTCACAAAATAGCGGCGTATATGTGATCCTTTGATGAATGAACTCATTCTGCGCTTCAGTTCCACCAACAGTCACTAAACTGAGGAAACAGTTCGACTCGAACCGAAGACCAATGAGCCACTGATATGAGCATGTTTGAACTAAGCACTTAAACTAATGGGTAAATGAAAGTTTTTATGGTTTCTTTTTGTTTATGCAAAAAGGTGAGCTGATGAAGTGAGTGATGTGACATGAGGCCAAGTATGGTGACCCATACTCGGAATTAGTGCTCTGCTTTTATCCCATCCTAAGTGCACACACACAGCAGTGAACACACACACCGTGAACACACACCCGGAGCAGTGGGCAGCCATTTTTTTGCTGCGGCGCCCGGGGCTCAAGGGCACCTCAGTCGTGGTATTGAAGGAGGGAGAGAGCGCTGTACATCCACCCCCCGCACCTACAATCCCTGCCGGTACAAGACTCGAACCCACAACCTTTGGGTATCGAGTCCGACTCTCTAACCATTAGGCCACGACTTCCCACCTAGAAGACTAGTTTATTGACTTTATATGCTTCAGATATGTAAAACATCCATGTTTCACATCATTATTGGGTGCTTTAATATAACTGTGCATACGTGATCACATGTAAACAAACTGGTGAATCAGTTATTTGAACCAGTTCATTGAAATAATCTGTCTGAATGATCCAGTTCATAGAAAAGCATCGGATTTCCCCGTTTGTCTAAGGCTATGGATTACAGGTAATGTTTTAAATAATGTTCAGTTTCTTGCACAGACCGATCATTTTGCTTCATAAGACCTTAATATATCGTCAGGAGCCACATGTATTAATTTTGTGTTGCCCGATATGCTTTTTTTTACTCTCAAAGTGTCAGTAGCTGCTGACTTGCATTTTATGAATCCCCAAGGACCACGATTTCAGCTAAAAATCTTCTTTACTGTTCTACTAAAGAAAAACAGTCACCTACATCTTTGATGTTAAATTTACAGTATAGCAAATTTTAATTGCTGGGTGAACTATCCCTTTAAATCCCTTTTAAGTGTTGTTAATTTATAGTATCCAGTATACTGTAAGTGCACATACTGTAAAATGAAGTGCAGGTGAACTTCGTATCTTTGTAAATACTGATGTTTTGTTGTTGTTCAGCCTGTGATCTCGTCAGGTGTATATCAGAAAAACAGTGTAAACACAATGTTTGGAAAACTAAATGTGATCATGACACATTACCACATATACTGTCATTTATTTTCTGTGAATGTGTGATCAGTGCTCAGTAAACAGTATTTGATCTTCATATAACAGACAGATTTCAACGGGTCAAAGTAAAGTCAGTATGAACGCATTTTAAGCATGCTCATGCTCTAATCGACTGTCATATATCTGTTAAAGAACCATTTTTAAAATTGAGTTTAAAAGGAAATATAGCCATCCTTTGTGATTATGTGAACTGTTTTGAAATCATCTGAATAAAGGAAAGTCTGAAGACTACTGGAAACATTTTGCTGTGAATTCACATAACTAATTAATGTGACATTACTGTGGTTTTAGAAGGTTTGTACGTCTGTGGACTGCTGTAAGCAGACAGATTATTTAAAATTCTAATATATTAATATTTCAAAAATAAGTTTAATTTTAAAATTATATAAAAATCAGATGTTGTCACGGCCTGGGATAACAGAGGACTCAAATGCAGAGGAGTTTGTGAGAAGGGAGATCTTTAATCTCACCAGAAAACACAAAGTAAAATAAACAATAATTAAACACTGTGAACAGGTCACTGGAGATGCCAGAGCTGGCCGGCAAAGAATGTGGACCACACGAGCTGCCGGATCTCCTCTCTATGAGTCCTGAGGAATGGCGAAACGTGGGTAATGGCTTTGCATTACCCAACACAAGACAGCAGACTACTGAACAGACAAAACAATCTACTCATGACGAAGGACAGAAAAGCAGAGACAACTATGTGTAACGTTGGGATGTGTAACAACGCAGTAGGATCCAAGCAGGGCCATACGCAGGTTTTTATAAATACTGAGGTCCCAAAATGGAGATTGGGTTCGGGGGCATGCCCCCTCAAGAAAATTTTGATTTTCCTGACCTACATGTGTGCATTTTAAGACATTTTAAGGCTCATAAATTGGATAATAATATAGGTTTAAAACCAAGTCAATGGGCAGTAGTAGTTTAAATTATTTTTCAAGATAACAGATTCTTAAACATGAGAATCAGATTAAATGTTGCATTGAATGATCCACGCTACAAACTGGAAATAGAGAAGATAGAGTTTGTTTATGTTTATGAATTTAATAAACTCAGTTATAATTATCTTGGTAGCCTTCAGTAAAATCATGTGTCTAAAATGATTAAAGATTAAATTTTTTTTTTTTAATTCACACTGATAGAAATGAATCTTTTCCAATAAGTTTAAACTGATTTTTTTTTTACATTTTATGGACATTTTTACTTTATAAAGCCATTTTTTACAAAAGTGTCCATCATCTTTTGAGTCAAATTCTTACATTTAATCAGTGAATTAGAATAATAAGACATTTGGGCTGTTGCCAAGCAAAAGAAATCAACACAGAAGCTGCATCTGAAGTAGCATTTAGATGTATTTACACACTGTTTAATGCAAGACATGAATGCAATAAACCTGCAATTACAAATGCATAAATAACGTTTAGATATATTAAACATAAAACGTTGAATACTGATATTTGAAATGATTTAAAACATGAATAAAATCGGAAAAAAGTAAAAATGTGAAATTTAAACCGCCAATAGGTGGCAGCATATCACTGTTAATAAGTGAGTCATTGCGACTGAACCGAATCATTTAAACGGTTGATTCATTCAGGAGCGAAACACCGTCATGCTGCTCAGAGATGCAAAACAGTGCTGTGGCTGAAATCAACACAGAAGCTGCATCTGAAGTAGCATTTAGATGTATTTACACACTGTTTAATGCAAGACATGAATGCAATAAACCTGCAATTACAAATGCATAAATAACGTTTAGATATATTAAACATAAAACGTTGAATACTGATATCTGAAATGATTTAAAACATGAATAAAATCGGAAAAAAGTAAAAATGTGAAATTTAAACCGTCAATAGGTGGCAGTAAATCACTGTTAATAAGTGAGTCATTGCGACTGAACCGAATCATTTAAACGGTTGATTCATTCAGGAGCGAAACACCGTCATGCTGCTCAGAGATGCAAAACAGTGCTGTGGCTGTATTTGGAATTAATTTTGTTGGTAAAATAGAGCAAAAACAGGCAATATGGTATCTAAAACGCAAGTCTCTTAATTAACTTCTAGTTTATTGAGCTGTTGTAAAAAAATCAATATCACAATTGTAATCATGGTAATTTTTGGAGAAAAAGAACAAACGTGATGTCCGCACACTGATATAACTGCTCCGTAAAAGTATTTATTGCAACGTTTCGACCATCAGGTGAACTTTTGTTGAAAAACGTCACTTTTCGTGTGAAATTGGTTAATTATATGAAGTGGTATAAATATATACATTTTCTGCCCCTATGTCTTGAATTTGTGATCATTCTAAATGCATTTTAATAGACTGAATCATGCAGTGAAAGAACGCACTCTAAATGCGCACACACACTAGTCTAGACTTCACGTAATGTACGCGTGCACTCTGTAGGGAATGGTTTTTGCAAAATACTAGATAATGTCAAATCGCACATCGTTAAAACAACAATTACGATATTATCGCAGACAATATATATCGCACACCCCTACCGCTGAGGCATCTCAGATGAGAAGGTCTGTTATCTTGGCTTTTTATCCTTGCAGCACCAAAGCAGAATTAATATGAGGTAATTATTTACAACTTCTGTTATTGGAAAAATACCGAGGTCCGGACCTCGGGGACCTCAATGGTGGGTATGGCCCTGGATCCAAGTGCAGGCTTTTATTAGAATCGTGGTCAAAACAGGCAGGGTCAAACAAAAGCAAACGGGTATAATCCAGGGCGAGACAAAAGAGTAATCCACAAAACAGGCTAGGGCAGGCAGCAAACAATAAGAAATCAGAAACAGTCCAGGGTCAAAAACAAGGCAAGGCAGCAAGGATCAAGGAAAACACAAGAAACACGGGAACTAGGGAACGCTACAGGCTAGACAATACTGAGCAATGAATGAGAGAAAAAACAGACTTTAAATAGGGTGAGACTGATGAAGGTAACAAGACACAGGTGAATCCAATAAGTGATGAGTCCGGCAAAGGATTATGGGAAATGTAGTTAGTGAGAGTGGCAAGAGCCAGGGATGGAATGCACTCTGGTGGAGTTCATGGGCACTCCAGCTGGAGATCGTGACAGAGCCCCCCCTTAAGGAGTGGCTTCCAGACGCTCCCAAACGAGAACAGAAATGAGTCCAGGAGGGAGGTGGAGCAGAGGCGGAATAGGTTGCAGGATGGAGGGCCAGGTCCATGGAGGGGCGGAGCAGGGAGCCAGGGCAGAGCCGAGGACAACCAGGGCGGAGCAGAAGACCACCAGGGCAGAGCAGACAGGACTGAACATCCCCACGGCAGAGCAGACGACCACCACAGCAGAGCAGATGGGATCGAAGACCCCCATGGCAGAGCAGACGACCACCACAGCAGAGCAGACGAGACCGAAGATCCCCACGGCGGCGCAGACAACCACCACAGTAGAGCAGACGGAACCGAAGATCCCTACGGCAGAGCAGATGACCACCAGGGTGGAGCTGATGGTGCAGGAGACAACCAAGGTGGATCAGGCAGAACTGGAACAGAGAGCATAGAGAGTTTAACAATGAGCTCTGCGGCCATAACAGGACAAGTAGAGAGTTCATCAATGTCCTCCTTGGCCGTGGCTGGAGAGGCAGAGAGTTCACAGATGGCCTCTGTGGCCATGACAGGACAGTCAGAGAGTTCACAGACAGCCTCCATGGCCGTGACAGGACAGTCAGAGAGTTCACAGACAGCCTCCATGGGCGTGACAGGACAGTCAGAGGGTTCACAGGCAGCCTCTTTGGCCGCGGCTGGACTGGCAGAGAGTTCAAAGGCGGACGCTGCTTCTGGAGGTTCTGCAGCAGAAGCCACCGCCTCTGGAGGAGCTGGAGTGGACGCTGCCGCTTCAGGAGGAGCTGGACTCACTAGAGTCATTGGAACAGGGAACGGCACTCCTGGCCGTGATGAGGGAACTGGAGTCATTGGAACAGGGAACGGCACTCCTGGCCGTGACTGGAGCGGAAGAAGTCTCTTCTGTTCACCAAGCCTGCATTTATTTGATCCAAAGTACAGCAAAACTGTACAAAATATTTTTACTAGGCTATTTTAAATAACTGTTTTCTATTTTTCTGTCATGACAACTCTCGGAGGGATTGGCATGGTAATGTACATGACAATGTTAATGTATTTGGTCTTGGCGGAATAGATCTGCTGCTGCTGCGGCAGAGCAAGTACCGAGACTTGCTACTGCCAATACATCCACAACATGCTGCTGTGCGCATGTAAGAAATATTGCTGCTGCAAATATAACATACATGGCAACCCTTTCCCTCAAGCAGGTAACGTTATTATTGCTAACATAGCGGACTCATCAAAAAACACATTGGCATCATGTATTAAAGAGAAAATAATCACTTCCTCTGATGTTTAAGTGAATAAAATAAATAGCCTTGACAGCCTTACTTACTGGAGTTCCACAACTATTCACTCTGTTCTCTCTCACCGGACTCGTGTGTGTGTAGGTGATATAAAAGACACCCCCGGGATTTCTGCCTATGAGACCACGCAATACACACAGCGATATGGATTAGAAGAGCATTCAATTATCTTAGATGTTGATTTCACTGTTCTGAAGCAAGCTGCAACTGCTACAGCAAACACTAGTCATATATTTGAATGTTGAGCAGCGAGCTCATTGGCTACCGATACAGGAGAGAACCATTACGTCAGATTGAGTTAGACCTATTGGACTGTGCCATCCAGTACCGTTTCTAGGCATAGGCAAGCTAGGCGGTCGCCTAGGGCCCACCACCTGGAGGGGGCGCCAATGAGTGCATGTACTGGCGCTACATTTTAGCAGGGTTGTGATAAAGAGAGGCACGGCCACCCTGAAATATGATTGCTGCCTCCACTGGATCCCCCAACATTATCGGGCTACAGTACTCACAATCTGACGATGCCTGTATGCCATTTGGATCAGAGCGCTGTCAATTGCTGCCTATGATTGTTGCATGCAAAGTTTGCATTTGGAGTGCTCAACAATGCCATTAGATCAATGGGTTCTGTCAGTGCTTTGGCAAGGTAAGACTTTTTTTTGCCATGCAATAAAGCTAAGTTCAAAGGCCAATTTAAGTCGGCGCCGATGGCCTCGTGGGCAGCGTGGCGACATGTAGTGCCTTTGCGCTTCGGGCGTCCCGAGTTTGAGTCCCGGCTCGTGGACATTTCCCGATCCCACCCATTTCACTTCCTGTCGACCTACTGTCCTATCTAAATAAAAGGCTTAA
The DNA here is from genome assembly GCF_001515625.1 of Sinocyclocheilus rhinocerous. Lineage (NCBI taxonomy): Eukaryota > Metazoa > Chordata > Actinopteri > Cypriniformes > Cyprinidae > Sinocyclocheilus > Sinocyclocheilus rhinocerous. The sequence goes on along the minus strand of NW_015624601.1, from coordinate 133,262 downwards.
AACGCCAAAAATAAATCTTTTAAAAAAAGGCCAATTTAAAATATTGGTACAGTAAAAAGTGCACAAAATCAGTATTTTTTAGGCAGTATTTGTGGCAGTCGAGAAATCATGTTGTGAATTTGTCCAAAAGGTGTGCGTTTTTGCGCCAATTCATTGTTAAAGGTTCAGTGTGTCGTTTAATATTCCCGTATAAAACTTTAACAGCCAATTAAAAAATATTGGTGTAGTAAAATTCACTAATTCACAAGATAAATACATCCTTTATTAAACCGCTTTGTTGAATTTAACGCATCCTTACGGAAGTGTCGAAATGCTGAATCAATTAATTCGCTTCCAACAGCGTCCAATGGGAGCATAGAGGGCAGCGTGTCATGTTATTTAAAGGGGAAGTTCACGCTTCAAAGAGTAACAAAGGAATAAGTAGCTGAATTCTGGTTACTTTTATGCCACTGATCAGGCTTTTATATGTAGTTTGGGGTAACAAAGGGTTTTATAGGTTTGACTGAAATAATTCTAATAGGGATTTCGCCTAGGGCGTCAAAATGGCTAGAAACGGCCCTGGCGCCATCTAGAGTTTCATGCCAGAACTCTGTATTTCAAAGCGGGTTTTTTTTACAGCGATGCCATAGTAGAATAACCATTTTTAACCTTTCAGTTTCTAATTTTTTACTGGGTTTCATGGATGCCAACAAAGAACTTTTATTTTTAAGAGTGAACTTCAACTATAAAACCTTTAACATAAAAACTAACAAAGGATGAGAAGTAGCTAGTTGTAAACACATCTGTCACCCTCCAAAAACCAAAACCAATCATATGTCATAAAAATATATTTTAAGTTCACATTTAGTCTTGTAACATTTAGCAATCCTAATACTACAAGATTTTTCACAATTTTAAGAATAATGTAACATTCCTTATAATTGAGACACACAGGAAATGACATCATTTGAGCCTCTTCTACGACTATTGTGGGAAGAAAAGTACAGACTCTTGTTCAGTTTTATCAAGCTTTACACAAAATGCAGTGTTCACTGCTTTCATCAAGCTCAACCATAATATATGATACATACTATTTGGTCTCAAACTAACAGACTAATTCAGGATATTATTTATTTATTTATTTATAGAGATAGAGTCCTTTATGATTAGAATTTATAAGTGAAACCACTATATAATATATGTGGTTTGAGGTTGTTGTTCAACGACTTTTTCCACTGATGATTTGCTGAAAGAGTTCATGTGTTTGTTTGTTTGTTTTTTCTTTCAATAAGAAACATCAGAGAACCAAACAAGAACAAGAGGGGGATACAGAAGAAAAAAAAAATAGTAATAATAATAACAACAACAATTAAACTTTTTATTTTTCCATGTGAATTTAAAATTAAAGGGGTCATATGATGTTGCTAAAAATAACATTATTTTGTGTATTTGGTGTAATGAAATGTGTTTATGCGGTTTAAGATTCAAAAAACACATTATTTTCCACATACTGTACATTATTGTTTCTCCTCTATGCCCCGCCTTTCTGAAACGCGTCGATTTTTACAAAGCTCATCAGTCTGAAAAGCGAGGTGTGCTGTGATTGGCCAGCTATCCAGTGCGTTGTGATTGGCCAAATACCTCAAGCGTGGGATGGAAATGTTACACCCCTCACCATACTGTGATGCCGTATCAGGCCGGAGCGATGATTCAAAAACATGAAAACCCATTATAAACGAGGCATTCGTTGCATCCAGTGGGGACATAATTATGGATTATAATGAGCCGTTTTAGGTAGGCGTGGCTGACTCTTAACTTTTATAAAGAATATCTCTTTGGATTTGAGACTTTAGTCTTTGCAACTTTACAGATCTTCTTTATGCACCAAGAGCTTGTAACACTCCAAAGAGAAAGGAAAAATTTAAATCGCATCATATGACCCCTTTAAGAGAGTCAACGGGCTTAAAAGAAGACGAACGGGCTTCTGTGTACGCGCGCGCGCCCGCTGCGGGTCACGCCGAGTGCAGTGAAGCGCGCGTTCTCTGGCGCCGCCCGCCGGTGAGCCGCGGAACTGCGTCAGTCTTTGTGCCGCCGCCATCTTGACCAGGATCCGGATAATCACCACCTGAACACACTGATTTACAGCAAACACACACGACTACAGGTGAGAACATGCATGACAAACACACACGCCGCGCGTTCACACTCCACTCTCACGCGCGTCATTCCACAGAGCTCGTCCGTTCAGCGTTAAATTCAATTCGGAGCCGCGAATCAGCCGTTAGCCGCTCACGCTAGCAGCTCCAAATCACCACAAAAATAACAGAACGCGCGAAATATCTGAAACAGGACGAAATCCGTCCGTTAGCCGTGTTAATGTGAGCGCTGTGTATTACTGTAGTGTCGTTCTGATGGGCTTTATCTGACAGGAAGAGCAGCGACACCCACTCAGCTGATGGAGATTTATGTTTATATGGGACAGTTTCACACTCAGTACAGCACCTATAAATGATGCTACACGAAACTGCGTGCGTTAGTATGAGTGTTTCCATCAGGACAGCCTGCTGTCGTCATCTGATTTACACTGTGATATCTGTGGTGATGAGGATGATGAAGGTGTGTTACTTATGAGTGACAGTCAGACTGTCCTGCTGAGCACGAGTGTTCATCTCTCTCTCTGTGTGAGTGTGTGTGTGTCTGTGTCTGTCTGTGTGTGTGTGTGTGTGTTATGCTCGGATTGGAGTCTGACAGTTTCTTATGTTGTTCTCACACTCATCATGACACACTGTAGATATATGTTAATAGTCGTAGTTCTTGCCAGTTTACCAGTGAAATTTCATCATGTTCAGTGATCACATCCTGCATAATTGTGCTTTTAAACACTCTTATTTGAAACGTGAAATACTGCTATAAATAATGCTATAAATATCTAATAAATTATATTAATAATAGTGTTTCTGCTTTATGTAAACGTTGCTTCAAGTTTTTTTAACAGTTGCTGCAATTAAATTGTGTGTATATTTTAAACAGTATTCAATAAAAATCATAAATCATTGGAAATGAATAATTTTGAAAACATAAATCTATTTAAAAAAAAATCTATTTCATGTAGGAACTTCTTATGGTGGACCATTAGTGCACAATGCAACGAAATCGCCACAACATAACGGAAACAAGCCGCAACACAACGAAATTAGCACAACACAACGGAAGCTCCCTTTCCTGGATGCGTTAAAGCTAAGCACCAGAGGTAATAGTCTAACGAAATCCAAATTTTGGACATTTTACTGTAGTACCATTTTTTTTAAACCATTAGCCAAGTCGTTTATATAGGGTAAACGTACCTATTAAGCTCACCAAAATCTACATTGAGACATTTTTAGTGCACAAAATATTGGTTTCAGTATAAAAAGTTATGTTAAAATAAGATAATCTCTCACACAAAAATATTTAATTTTATTTTAAATGAGAAAAGCATTTAAATTAAGATATGCATCATTAAATGCAAAAAGTCCGGCTGTGCTTAATGAGTACATTTTTGTACCCTTTAAAGGGATAGTTCACCCAAAAATGAAAATTTGTCATCATTTACTCACCCTCATGTCGTTCCAAACCTGTATGAGTTGCTTTCTTATGTTGAACATAGAAGATATTTTGAAGATTGCTGGTAATCAAACAGTTGGTGGTTGCCATTGACTTCCATAGTAGAAAAAAAATACATATATATATATAT
>NW_015624601.1:100632-129449 GCF_001515625.1 Sinocyclocheilus rhinocerous | reverse complement strand
CCGATACTGATGCTTATTCTGATGCTTCAAGCTTTATATAGACGGTTTCGTCGGGTTCACGCGCCTGACCCGAAGTTAACTTCCGGTCTGTGTTTGTTTATCAGTCTGGCTATGGCGCCGGCTACGAACGCAGTCAAAGTTAAGGTGACGAGTAGACTGAAGGGATGTGTTTCCCATACATTTATTTATTTGTGGCACTCGCCACAATATCAAAACTGACCGACTTGCCAAAAGGCTTCATTGAATAAACATGAGCACTTTCTGCACGTTTAAAAATCAAAACAAGGCGCGGGTGTTTTTATATCACTGTACTTCTGAAAGAAGACTATCCTTAGAAAATTTTCGATGTCATTTTCATTTCATCTTGCATGTTATATGCCTGATAAAGCAGCCTTTGTGAGCTCAGCACTGCTTTGTGTTTCTCTCGCTTTAAAGCACCTCCTGCTGGCAGAGAATGAATTTGCATTTTCAGTAAGTCCATCTGATTTACGCAGCAAACATATTTTGCTTGTTATCAAAAATAATCTACTTTAGAGGGACTATTTAGCTGTTGTTTTTGATTCTATTTGGAAATAGTAAACTGTGGAGGACAAAATAAATATTTAATAAAAAAAAACATTTAAACTCCTAAAAGAACTAATTGGAGTAGTTTGATGCAACTCATTATGTTTAGTTTAACATTGTCCAATGTTAGAGAGGGGACAAAATAAATAGAAACATTTAAACTCTAACATGGAGAAGTCTGATGTAACACATAAGGTTTAATACTGTCCAATATAAGACTGAAGAGGGAAAAAGAAATAGAAACATTTAAACTACTGAAAGAACAAAACGGAGTAGTTCGATCACGGTTATATCCACGGGCGCTGCGGATAATCCGCGGGTCGGGTAATAAAAGATGCATTCTGATTATTTGCGGGTGGATAAAATAAATCATAAATGATGCAAATATTAACTACATTTTTTTTAATATTTTTTTTTCATGAGGCAGACGATTTCGTGTGTGTGTGTGTGTTCGTTCGCCTGATCGGGAAGTTGCAGTGACATTCCAGATAAAGTTTGAAAGGAGTAAAGCCTGTGTTAATGCTATTGAGTAGGCTAATATGGCCAAAGATATTTTGTTTTTTAAATAAATGTTCATTTAAAAGCAGCCCACGATCAGCATATTGTTACCTTTACCCCTTACGGCTTCGACGAGGTTTTGTTCCGTCCTTCATGCTGTGCCAACTCACAAAAGGCTATTTTTAGCCAAGCAGCGTGGAGAGCAGCTTCAGAAACATGCCACGGCTGGCTGGTATAAACCCAAGTCTATGGTATAAACACAAGCACTGACTAGAGCGGCCGCGATCAGCTCCGGTTCCTGTGGAGCCGTAACGCGCCGCAGACGTGTGCAGTGAGGCGCAGATCAGCTCTAACGTCACTGAATCTGCTGTTAAAAATGAACCATCCATTCATCATATCATCATGCAAAACATACACGACAAATAGCGAATTTTTCATTGTTTCTCGAAACGTCATAGCATTTCCACACCGGCGATGACATGACTGCGGCGCCAAATCATTCATGTCCCCAGGCACCATGTACGTCGTCTCGCGTTGACGCCATCAAATTGTGATCGGTTCGTGAGATCGGCCAAGTGTAGTGAGTACCGATCGAGTCATAAAATGTGATTATCGGCCGATACCGATCTCCGGCCGATCGATCGGAGCATCCCTAGTATAAATATATCTTTGGTTTATTATGAAACTGTGGCGGGACAGATTAGACTGGGCCGCCACAGTCTAGTTAATGAATGGGAAACACTGCTCTGACTCCTGATGTTCCACATTCACAGAGAGTTTGTGTGAAATGACCAGCCTGTGACGGCTTGTTTAAAGAGGTCATGACACACTTGTTTATTATTTATTGTTATTTGTATTGTTGTTTTTTTGCGTCATCACGGCCCATCTCTGATCATCTGAATGAAACACAGCTTCTCATTTATCATCACTGTCATCAGCAGATAGAATGGTGATATGGGTTACATGAGGGTTTGCTGACAGTCCAGTAGAGTTTTAAGCATCCAATCATTCACTAATAGTTTCAGTATGGTATCTTCACACGGAAATGTGCCCAACAAACATATAATCTCACACTAATGGGAATTCATGCAGATTCAGATGCACTTTCCTAATGCTGACATCCTTCTGAAGTTCCTTTCAGTGGTAAGATTTGAGCTGTTTTTAAGTTGACACGGTATCCTACACACACACTGAGACACGCCACAACGGTCAAGGACTTCTGTGACTGTCTAGTAAGTTTACAGACAATTAAAACTAGGGATGCATGAAATGGAAGTCCGTTTTTCAAATGCATGTTATAGATCTTATTGTGAACAGTTCATCTGTACATATCTTCCTTTTTTATGTTTTGACCTGGTAATGTTTAATCAAACTAATTTATAAATTATATAGATTATAACTGAAACAACAGACTTGTCTCTAACCTTGCCTTTGAATCGCATGCTGTAAACCCTGAATACGAATAAATAACTCCTTTATAACACTAATCAGTTTTGTCTTAAAAATTTAAATTTAAATGAATCACAATAAAAAAATCTTGATACGTTGACCTTTCAGTTTCACTTCCCATTTTTTAACCCTCAATTTTCAAAGCAGCTTCACAGTAGGCTTGCCGCGATAGACGGTGCTGACGGTGATACCGGTGTTAAGTATTTAAAAGCGAAGGAAAGCGAGGAAAAGAGGGAAAATTCAAACGAACAATTGCAAAAGAACAATTGCTTTACGCCGAATTGCCGCTATTTCAAAGTGAAAATAAAATGTGCACGCCGCTTTTACAAGCTATTTAATAGCCAAGGAAAGCGAGGAAAAGAGGGAACGCCCCCGCCCCCACGGTGATTACCGGTGTTGTCACATCGATTAACCGGTGGGAAAATTTCCTCACCGTCACAACCCTACTTCACAGTGATAAACAGGAAAATCAGAACAGAATCAATGACACAAATTTCAGCTATAAAGCAGCTCTACAGAAGACAATAGTGTCATTATTAAGATCAGTTCAGTTCAATAACAGTGTTGATGTTGAGTTTCATCAGTGATGAAAGTAATGTGATTCTGATGCAAGTCAGTAGTTGTTGGTGTTCACCATGAACTCTCTGCTCTCCTCAGTCATGGCTGACTGTCCGCACACCATCGGCGTGGAGTTCGGCACCAGGATCATCGAGGTGAGCGGTCAGAAGATCAAGCTGCAGATCTGGGACACGGCAGGTCAGGAGCGATTCAGGGCCGTGACGCGCAGCTACTACAGAGGAGCGGCGGGAGCGCTGATGGTCTACGACATCACCAGGTACGTCAGCCGAGTAACGCGGCTCTCATGCTGCTGTCTCTAGCGATGGAAACACATGCTCTGTCTGTGTGTCGTACAGGAGAAGCACATACAACCACCTGAGCAGCTGGTTGACCGACGCCAGAAACCTTACCAACCCCAATACTGTGAGTACAAGAAAAGTCTGGACTGGCAGGGCTCAGGGGTATGTAGGTTGGGCTTAAGGCTTTTTCACACTGAATGCAAAAATCTGGCACGAATGTTCGGTGCAATGATGCTTTTGAATCAAAACAATGGTGTAAATAGTGCCTATGGGGATTTTCACACCAGGCGCGATTATTCATGGCGCGAAAAAGTGAGGATTTTTTTTTCCCCCCCATTGCTCTGTGATGAAACGGGCCATCCAATTAGATTTGAGCCTAGATCGTGTGCCCGGAGCAGCTAGTGGTGCACAAAAGGGCGAGAGTAGTGACACTGTTTCGAAAACCAGTGTAAACAAACACCAAAGAAGAGTATCCCGAGAGAGAAGAGAGTGGATGATGAGTTCTTGTTATCATTGGTAACTGAGAACAGATTTATTCTCACATGTTCTTTATATAGAATATAATTTCTATTAATTCTCCACTGAATGGACTGTATGCACGGAGCTTTCTTTAGAACTTCCGCATTAAGATAAGCCAACTCTTAAACTTCCGGAGAAACGTCATTTGATGTTGTGGTACATATAGGTAGAGACTCTTAAGACCCTCACAGACCCTCTGCTTAGCAACACTCTCCTGCCTGGCTCTTGTCAGAAACTGAGAAACAAAATAATTGCAACACCGAAAATGATGAAAGCGGCATTAACATACAGTTTCATGTTATTTAACAACATATAATTTTATATGTTGAGCCTGGTAATCCCAGTACCCAGACACTATCGTAACTATTTAAGCTAACGTTAGCTAGCGATGCTATCTTGTAAACAACGTCATAATGGTATTCTTGATAATCGATAACTTGCCTTCATAGTAATGAGTATAACTGAATATGTACACTGGGTTGCAAACTTAGGTTGCCTGGCTGGAGTGAGATTAGTTACAGTTGTGCAGTAAAATTCACTTTAAAGATTCACTTTTCATTCATGAATCTGACAAGAAAAAAATGTGCCAAAAATGTGTCTCCTGGCAGAAAACAAAGACTTTTTAAGATGAAAATTACATGAAATTAGCATTATAACCAGTAGATGGCAGAAGAGGATCACTCATTATCAGTTGCCATTCCAACTTTCTAGTTTTTTTAACATCTTGCTTTTGGATTTATTATAAAATGACTATTGTAACACATTTTAGTACTTTTACTGTACTTAAGTATAAAGTATAGCAAGTGCAGGAAGTCACTCTCATGTCATTAAAAAATAAATAATTAAGCTCAGACACCAACAGCATGAAAGGGTTAATTATTTACATACTTAGCTAGTTAGCTACACATTAAATAAGTTAATTATTAATGGTATAACAATTAAATAATAATGCATTAAATATTTTGAAATATTTTTAGATTTAATTTAAAAGCTAAATTTTTAAGTTTTATCTTTAACTGTAGAAGCTGCTTAATACATTCAGCCAATACAGACATGCTGCTGTAGTTTTGTTAGTCTGAATTTAGTCTGAATCACTTAATGCTCAGGTTTATTTTAGCAATGCAACGCAATGCGTAAAAAGACAGTATAAGTCATTATAATCCGTAATTATGTCCCCACTGGATGCAACAAATGCCTGGTTTATAATGGGTTTTAATGTTTTTGTCTCGTCGCTCCGGCCGGACAGGGCATCACCGTATGGTGAGGAGCGTAACATTTCCGTCACACGTTTGAGGTATTCGGCCAATCACAACGCACTGGATAGCCGGCCAATCAGAGCACACCTCGCTTTTTCAGAACGATGAGCTTTGTAAAAATCGACACGTTTCAGAAAGGCGGGGCATAGAGGAGCAACAATAATGTACAGTATGTGGAAAATAATGTGTTTTTTGAACCTTAAACCGCATAAACACATTTCATTACACCAAATACACAAAATAATCCTCCTTAGTTCCTTTTAGCGACATCATATGACCCCTTTAAAGTGGGTTTTAAGCAAAAACATTAATCACAATTTTCAAGTAGATTGATGCTAATTGTACCTCTAATTATATTTTAAGATTTATTCTTGTAAACATTATAGATATTTTGTGTTTCTGGTGTAGAACCAAACTTTATTTATCTTAATTTAATGCTGTTGAGCAGCGGATGATGTTAAATCCATATACGAGATACATATCGGTGGGAAATGCATTGTTTGTCGGCTCCATCTAGCGTGCAGGTGTGAATTAGCAGATGGCAATCAATTGTTTCATGCTTGGTGTGAAACAATTCATTCGTGAAACAAAACCGTTCGTTGGCGTTTCGCCTCATTTTTTCTCATCACACTCCGTGTGAAACGGCCTTTAGGCTACATAAATAAGCCATGTCTCAGCACTATAGTATTGTAGTAACATAAGGTTGGCCTCCATTGACTTAAGGCCGGGACACCAATGGCGCTTTTCCACTGCGTGGTACGACTCGGCTCGGTACGGCTCAGTACGGCACGGCACGGCTCGGTTTGCGTTTCCACTGCAGTTCAGTACCGCTTTAGAGTGGGCGGGATTATTCACATGTCGTTATAGTTGCGCCGCCTCTATTGCCGCGATTCCTGAAAAACGTTTTCATTCCGCGTCGCCCCATCAAGCTCTCGCTGGATCCGCTCCTCTGCTATCAACGAGAGGAACGTCTGTACTTCCTCAACAGGGGGAACAGCCACTTTTTGGTTGTTAAAAAAAGGTGCGCTCGTTCAAAACAGTTGCGTCCGATCCTTCGCTGGCTGTGCTGATTTAAATCTAGCGGTTCTTTTGTGTGTTGTGTCGCAAGTTCAGTGACGCAGGTAGTGATGATTCTCTCCGGCCAATCCGTGATCAGCAGAGTTTACACGTCACGTTTTGGTAACGGTACGGTTCACTTGGAACCCCAACCGAGGTGGTACTAAAAAAAGTACCAGGTACTGTACCCAGTGGAAAACCCCCCAAAAGTGAACCGTACCGAGCCGTACCATGCAGTGGAAAAGCGCCACAAGTCGACGGCCAACCATTGGCCAACGTCGGGCCATCAGCAAGCGTCTGTTGGACTAGATTTTTTAGTTTGTTCCACGTCAGCTCTCGTCGGTCTCACGTCAGCAGCAGTTTGCCCAATTCAGCATGTCGAGTCGGTGAGAGTGAGAACTCTGATTGGATGCAAAAAGTAAAGCAAAAAGTGATGAAAACGAGCAAGTAAGTCAAGACGGCAATATCTTACCCGAGCATTTCAATACGCAAATATTTTCATAACAACACGAGCCTCATAAAATGAAGAAAATTATCAACATAACTGATATTCAAAATAGTAAGCAAGCGCTGCTTACGTTTCATATATCTGCGTTTATCTCATACATCCTTGTCTCAATTTCTCCTTTTGAATGACAAATATAGACTATTGACACCTACTGATATAGACAGTTAATTCCAGAACGCACATGCTAGTTTGCAGTCGGCTGTAGTCTGTGCAGTGTGCTCAGGCACAGATTTTTGGTCCAGACGCGAGGCCACAACACGGTCAGCTTTCTTCGCCGCTAGTTCTATGAAGTCGGCATGGTGTGTCCTGGGCTTAAAGGGCAATGTACTGATAGCATAGCCTAGAAACCACAAAAACACTCTGCCAACTGTCTAGCAGCCACATCTGCATGAATAAGTCATATCTCAGCACTATATCATAGTAGTAACATAGGGTTGAGCTCTGTTGACTTAGGGCACTGCACAGTATTGATAACATAAGATCTACCTTGCAAGCTCTTACACCAAGCTGTGACATCTAGTTTAGCGACAGCAGGCAGCACTCAGGTTTTGTTGGTTGGGTGATTGGTTGGGTGTGATTGACAGGTTGAGGGTGGAGTTTATGGTTGGTTCTGTTGGTTTGGCTCAGAGAGGTTTCTCTGGTGTGTTTGTGCAGGTGATCATACTCATAGGAAACAAAGCGGATCTGGAAGCGCAGCGGGACGTGACGTATGAGGAAGCTAAGCAGTTCGCTGAAGAGAACGGTGAGTGAAGCGTATGTCTGTCACATGACAGATCACACGACACTGTTCTGATTTCACGCTTGTTTGTGTTCACAGGTCTGCTGTTCCTGGAGGCCAGCGCTAAAACGTGAGTTATTCCAGCAGCTCCAGCATTATGAATGGGACGTGTGCAGTGAAAACGTCACATATAAATCATCAGAGAATGTGTTTATTAACAAAGCCAGACGTCAGAAACATATCCGTCTGTACACGTGTATTTATGAGGAAAACCCATTGTTACAGACACTGAAAAGCCTGAATATGGAAGGGCAGATAAAATGCTTTAAAAATGTTCACAGAGATGAACTTTGAGAGAAATATGCTATTTAACATTATTATTATTATTAATATTCAGAGAATAACATTTCTTACACCAATTCCTCCTATGACCTCTACCATACTCTATCCATCCATAGCAACTAGCCAGAACACCCTAGCAACCAGCTTTAACACATTGCTAGCTTGTTCCTAATGTTATATTCCCATGCTTATAACATTTGTGTATGTTTTTTGTATGTTCTTAAATGTTGTTGTTTTTTGCATGTTGCTTGTATGTTCCTAACGTTTAAGCATGTTGTTAGCATGTCATAGCATATGAATAGGATTGTGCAAATTCATTAGAATCAGCCACCAGTTCAGCAAAATGTAATATATTTATGAACTGTCAGAGATTGTGTTGGAAAGCCTGGTCAGAAAGATTGAATTCACTTTTTTAAGTCTGAAAGTTTTAAAGCCATGCAGTCTCTGATGGATAGAATGCTACAATATTAGCACATTGCTAGCACATTTATGTTAATAACATGCTTATAATGTTTTCACACATTGCTCATATGTTCCTTCCTAACATGTTGCTAGCATGTTTTAGCACATTGCTAAAGCACATTTAGCACATATTGATAACATTTTAATAGTATGATTATAACGTTTTCACAAAACGCTTACATGTTCCTAGCATGTTTTAGCTTGTTGCTAGCGTATTTTAATGTTTTCTTAACAAGTTTTACCATGTTGCTAGTGTTTTAACATGTTGCTACTAGTGTTTTAACATGTTGTGTTTTAGCATGTTGCTAGTGTTTCAACCTTTTCTTAGCATGTTGCTAACATGTTTTATCATGTTCCTAGCATGTTGCTAGTGTGCCACCTCATAGAATAGTTACATTTTCTCATGAGATCAGGTTGGGTTTTCCCAAGCCATCAAGTTTGTCTTGATCTTTTATTTTTATCTAGATTTTTTTTTTCTTGTCCCCTTAATCTCATGTGAGTGTATAGATGCTAACCGTGTGTTTGTGGTCACAGAGGTGAGAATGTGGAGGATGCGTTTCTGGAAGCAGCCAAGAAGATCTACCAGAACATTCAGGACGGCAGTCTGGATCTGAACGCGGCCGAGTCTGGTGTGCAGCACAAACCGTCAGCGCCGCAGGGCGGCCGGCTCACCAGCGAACCACAGCCGCAGAGGGAAGGGTGTGGCTGTTAATGACCTTCATCCTCCACCCGACCACCACAACCATCCTCCTCTTCCTCTATCACACACGCTCGCGGCCTCGGCCTGTACCAAAGAGCCGCGGGAACCGCAGAGGGGAGGAACACGGCTACATGCGCTCATTTCATCCTCCTGTCTATCTCTTCATCTGTCCATCCTCGCTCTCTGGTCAGTGTGTTCTTACGTTCCCATCCTCACCTTCCTCTGACTGCACCACTGCTCATCACGTCACACACATCAGTTCAGCTTCTTTTTATTGATTGATTTTATAGCTCAACAATGTGACATCACAGAAATAAGACCCATGCTGAAGGAAGTGGCCAAACGTGTGACATGGATTCATAATCCAACATGCTGCTGCTGCATGGGTTGTGTTAGGATCATTTTAAGAACATCAAATGCGTATCTGCTGCCATTTTTCCAACCGTATGAGAGTCAATGTGGTTGTGAAAATCTGTTTGGGTCGGTCACCAACAGGACACCTGTCTGACGCTCCTGCAGATAAAAAGCACTAGGTTGAGTGTGCAAAATAATGCATCTCAGTTTTATATGCAGCTGTGCTCAGAATAATGCATTTCATTTTTTTATTCATCTGTAAATGCGCAGTGGTCGCATTGGTTCCACTGATCAGACCAGATTTAAAACCTAATAAAGCGTCTCCTGTTGCAATCACGTGCATGTTCATATGCGAACGCATGTGTGAGTGTAGAGTCGGTTTGGGTCGGACAGCTTTATGAATCAAAGAGAATTTACGGAAAGATTCATTCTTTCATCGCTCCCATCTCCTCTTCTGCTCCTTCATCATATCAACATTCATTCCTCTGTCCTCACCACCATTATTTTATGTTGCCTTATTGTTATTATTCATGTTAAAATTATTACTATCACAGTTTAATCAACTAGCTCAACATGCAGTTCAGACTTGAGTTAATAAGCAAACGGTTTTACAACAGTGCTACTGTTTTTGTATAGATCTAGGAAATGTGATGGAAATGGTTCCAGTCAGTGCATTGGCTTGTATATTAACAGCACCACCGCAAACTTCCTCTGAAGCAGCTTCTGTGTCTTAATTCAGTGTATGTACCATATGAAATCGGCTCTGATTCAGCTGCTGTAAATAAGGCTGTATCTGTTGATGTAACGAGCACTGACTCCTCACTCAGCGTGTACATCACAAACTCTCACACATCCAGCTGAAGAAACAGGAGGCAAATTCTCCTACAGAAAGTCTTAAAAATGGAGATCAGATCTTGACTGATCTAAGGCAGGCACTAGTCCTTTTGAACTGTCTGAATCTGTGATCTGAAAGACCTTGCTGTTCACATGAGCAAAAACAGTACATATGTATAAACTTTGTAGGAGCTGTGCTAATGTTTGAAAATCTGTTCTTGTGTGTATATGATTTTAAAATGTTGACATTTTGATTTTAATGATGACAATAAAAATGGTCTAGACAGAAAGTGTTTCTGCATTGACGTTTAAAATGAAGATGAACCACAAACACATGCATATGCAAAAGCACATTAGAATAGAGAGCAGACAACATGACCACGCTGACAGAAACAAACTACGTTGTTCAAGTAGCAAAATTGCTTTGTATTTTTTGCAACAAAAATTGCACCAAGGTTACAGGACAAATCAACTAAACATAAGTGATGTGTATTTACAAAGACGAGCAATTAGTCTACAAAAGGGTGAAGCTTGAATACAAATTTAAAAGTAGTGGCATGATTTTAAGAGAACAAAAAAACATGAAATGTCAACACTGGTAGTACCATGTTGAATTAAAGGCAGCTTGTGGTTGGCCTCCTCCTCAAGCGTCGCAGTCTAATGGCAAAGTGTTGGAAAAGACAAAGAAATACTGAAAACAACTGCATTATTTCAATTACACAAGCAAAACACGAAAGTTTTAGTAAATGAGAATCATGGCTTGTGGTCATTGGATAAAGCTGCTCCGTTCAAGTCCGTGATCCCGGAGCACTTCTGTCAGTGGTGTGTGGAAAACCTTTGAAATGACATCAAGTGGTAACTGAAGATCTTTCAGAGGACATTACAAAAACATCTATACATATACTGTTTCTGAAGCGCCGATTCTCACTGCCAAGTCTTTCTCCTTGAGACAGTAGTGTTTCATTCGCTGACCAATGATTCATGTTCAGCGAGTCTCTTTAAGGCAACTGTAGTTTTGGAAAGGCGTGTATGTAGTGATTGTGCTGTAGGAACACTTGTTCAAAACCTTTGACGGGCCTGGAAAAGGTGAGAAAACCGAATTAACGACCCCATCAGTGAAATGTCAATCATGGCACAGTGTTGCAATCATACAATACTTGATCAGTCGGTTTGAAGTTCCTCATATCACAGGGAGCGTTCACGTCTCGCAACAAAGCCCTTTCTTGACCAACCACACAAAGAAAACTAAGCTGGACACATCAATAAACAGTCTTTATCAATACTATGATCATGAATGTAATCAAAAATATATTTTGATCCCTTAAAAAGGTTGAAAAGTCTGAGGCACATGAGGTGTTTTTCTGTCAGTCATCTGCAATGCTGAGATAATGCTGTCTTTAACAAATACTTCGAGAAAATGCAGAGAAGAAAAGTCAAGGAATTGCAGACAAAGACTCATAAAAAATCAAGTCACTAAGGCTTGGACCTGGGCTACCGTAAAATCGCCAAACAGATTCTGGAGGAACATTACTGGTTCCCCTGCATTTGTGCACAGTAATAAGACACTGAATCGTTCTTAAATGTTCATCTATTTGGCATGAGAAAAGCTGAGGTGGGTCCAATGGAAATGTATGTCACGCCACAGCCAACCCAGAGAAGCCCCAGACACGTAGATATCAGTTCCATCTATGCTCTTCTCCGCTACCTCTGAACAATGTCACTGATCTCCTTGACAGAGGAAAGCAGCTTTGAAAAGTCTTGTGGTGTGTTGGCCCCCCCAGTGGCAGCAGGGCAGATCTGCAGCTCGCGCAGGCTGCTCTCTAACTTATTGATGGCTTCACGGAAAGTGAACTTGTTGCGCATCTGCTGGATGGACTCGACGAAGCTTGCGCAATACTTGGACAGATTCTTGCCAGCTTCCAACACTGCACTGTGGCTGCCGGTTTGCTCTGAAATGCGGCCAATGGCAGCTCGCAGGAGCTCCGTGCTCTCCAAAACCATCTCGCGTGTGATGCAAGAGTTGGAGAGTCGCTCCGACGGCTGGCGCGTTTTCCTTAGCGAGCGGCGAGTCGTCATGAGGGGAATGAAGTTGGGTCCTGGGTCACCAACAGCCGATCCCGTTCCCATCCCTGGTAGCTGACTGCTTGGGGATGTAGAAGAGGTCTTTGGGGGCTGCACTTTCGAGGTGTTTTTTGGCAATTTTTTGCCACTTTCTTGGGAAAGACTTGTGCCCCTGCCTTGTTCTGTGGATCCGGGAGTTGGAGGGTTTTGTTCAGAGGAGCCTTTGACTTTGGTATCTGAAGAAATATCAAAAGTGGGACTCCTCGAAGACTTTCCAGATTTGGCACTAGAGACAGGAGGTGGAGGAGGAGCCGGTTTAGGTTTTGCAAACTTCCCCTTTTCTCTGTCTCTTTGTCCAGGGACTTCAGAAGAGTTCTTGGGCCTACGTGGTCTGCATTCATCACCAGATGTTCCCAGAGGTGGAAACACATTGGACTTGAACAGCTCCGCTTGCAAGGCACTTGTTTTGGAGCTTTCCATCTGCACATGTGGCCGACGGGTGAGCTTAGGTGTCAGAGTCAAAGGACTTGATCCAGGACTAGACTCTGAGTCCTTAAACACTTCGTCAGGTGCATCCTCTGTTTTCTTGGGAAGGCGTGGTGGTGGGGTAAGGGTGCCACCATGTGGCATGCAATCTGCTTTCTTGCGTGGCAGAGCCGGCTTGCCTCCAATGGTGCCCGAGTCAAAGTGAGATGACTGGATGTCACGCGGTAGGGTGACAGACTTCCACTCAGTGCGTTCGGACCCTGGGGGCATGCTAGAGGCGGAAGAAGACCTTAGGAAGCGCTTGGAGTTTGACATAGGATCTTCTTCTGCAGGTGGAGTTGTGGCAAGCTTCCCTCCGCCACCCGATGTTGTGGCCGTGCCCTTTTTCCGTGAATGAGAAGGGAAGAGCTGACCAGGATATACTGGGGCTCCATTGGTGACTCCGACAGCCGTGGTATTGTTGGAGATGACCAATTTGGAAGGGTCAATGCTGTGCAAGGCATCATTTGTGGAAGCCCCGTTGTTGAAATCATCTCTGCAGTCGGGACCCAGTCCTCTACGATCCAGGTGCCCATCCATCTTACCAAAGGAGCTGCTGCGCTTTGGGGGTGCCGGGGCGGTTCTCTTCTTTTTCTTGATTAAACTGAATGGATTCATTCGGAACTTATCTTTATCTTTAGCTAGGAGGCGATCATCTTCGTTCAAGTTACTATCAAGGACAGGCCTCGGGAGCATCGGGGGCCCAGCCACCTCAGCCTCTGCTGCATCTGGAAAGGGTAAAACTTTATCAGTACAATTGCCCATTGCAGAAAGCAACTCAGAATTAACTGTGAATATTGGGAGAGTAAAACTTACCTGGACTGTCACCATCCCTACTGTCCATATGTCTTCGTAGTGTCCTCGTCTTAGTGGGAAGTTCTGGTGCCTGCTGTATTGGACCCAGTGTCAGCTTCTTACCTTTTTTCCCCAACTCTTTCTCCACCTCTGCAACCCATGAAGATTGAAGATGAGCCACGAGAAAAGTAAACGCAAATCTCTCTAAACTTCCAGAGACAAAGTCTTACCATCGGAGATACTGGACTCTTGAAACATTGTCTCAAACGCCTGGTGAGTTTCAGCAAAAGAAGGCCGCTCTGCAGGGTTCCATCTCCAACCTAAAGATAGAGACACTAAAGTCAGTCCAAAGGGCAACTAAAGACTTGTATTAATTGCTTAATTGTAACCATCTTATTCAAATACTTTAGCTTGTCTACTTTTTGCTCCTTGGATTTTCTTCAGCGATCTGATGAGCTACTTACAGGCCCTCATGAGCTCATAGACTTTCTCTGGGCATCCTTCGGGTCTGTCCATGCGGTAATCTTTCTCTAGTAGCTCGTACACTTGGGACAAGTCAATTCCAGGATATGGAGACATCCCGTAGGTGGCAATTTCCCAAAGCAGGACGCCAAATGCTGAAGAGTTCAAGCAAGAATTTTAGTTTTACCCATAAGATAACAGGGAGCGTTTCATTGATTTTTGCTTACCCCACACATCTGACTTAATGGAGAATTTGTTATAGGCCAGACTCTCGGGGGCGGTCCATTTAATGGGAAACTTGGCTCCTACATGGGCTATGTAGGTTTCTTCCGTCATCAGGCGACTCAGTCCAAAATCTGCCACTTTAACCAAGTGGTTGTCTTAGTGGGAAGTTCTGGTGCCTGCTGTATTGGACCCAGTGTCAGCTTCTTACCTTTTTTCCCCAACTCTTTCTCCACCTCTGCAACCCATGAAGATTGAAGATGAGCCACGAGAAAAGTAAACGCAAATCTCTCTAAACTTCCAGAGACAAAGTCTTACCATCGGAGATACTGGACTCTTGAAACATTGTCTCAAACGCCTGGTGAGTTTCAGCAAAAGAAGGCCGCTCTGCAGGGTTCCATCTCCAACCTAAAGATAGAGACACTAAAGTCAGTCCAAAGGGCAACTAAAGACTTGTATTAATTGCTTAATTGTAACCATCTTATTCAAATACTTTAGCTTGTCTACTTTTTGCTCCTTGGATTTTCTTCAGCGATCTGATGAGCTACTTACAGGCCCTCATGAGCTCATAGACTTTCTCTGGGCATCCTTCGGGTCTGTCCATGCGGTAATCTTTCTCTAGTAGCTCGTACACTTGGGACAAGTCAATTCCAGGATATGGAGACATCCCGTAGGTGGCAATTTCCCAAAGCAGGACGCCAAATGCTGAAGAGTTCAAGCAAGAATTTTAGTTTTACCCATAAGATAACAGGGAGCGTTTCATTGATTTTTGCTTACCCCACACATCTGACTTAATGGAGAATTTGTTATAGGCCAGACTCTCGGGGGCGGTCCATTTAATGGGAAACTTGGCTCCTACATGGGCTATGTAGGTTTCTTCCGTCATCAGGCGACTCAGTCCAAAATCTGCCACTTTAACCAAGTGGTTTTCCCCAACTAAGCAGTTACGGGCAGCCAGATCCCTGAAACAAGAACCAGGTCTTAACTGGAAACGTGTCACTTCCTACAAATACCATGTTGTCCCTTATCCTTGTCCTGTAATGTTTAGTCATTTTTAGTTCACAGAATCATAAGACTAGAATGGACACGATATAAGCAACGCAATAAATAGATTTCATAAACTACCTGTGAAGGACCTGACACATTCTGATGGTGCTCTACATGTTTCTGCAATTTACTTTTTTACACGGCTATTCAGTTATCTTGTGTGCTTCTTTTAGTAAATCAGGCCAAGAGAATGATACCACTGCCTATATAGACAATTTAATTATTGTTTGTCAAAGTGCTATAAAACCTGTTCCAACTAGTGTGAAAACCCTTCTGTCTGATAAAGCATCACTGAAAGAAAGGCTCAAGGCAAAAACTCAAACTATACACATCAAGCTACTATAAACAGAATAGTATGAAGAGCCAAGAAATTGAATATTTAATAACAATTGACTGGATTTATTACAAACGCAGCACCTACAAGCGTGTATGTATGTGTCACAGCTACACTGCAGAAGATCTTACTCACCTGTGGATGAAGTTTTTCTTCTCCAGGTACTCCATGGCAGAGGAGATCTGCGTGGCCATGTAGAGCAGCACCACAGCATTGACCTCCTCATGATCACATTCACGCAGGTAATCCAGCAGGTTTCCATGAGTCATGAACTCTGTGATGATATAAAACGGAGGTTCCCGTGTGCAGACACCTGACATAAGAGAAAAACACAGGACATCAGCAGGTAAGCACTCTCCTTCATATCCTTCAGGATCATCACGTCTCTTTGTGAAGGAAACTTCATTCAGAAACAAATTCCTCCTGAAAATCAGTGGTCGATTCATGTTTCAGCCCAAAAGCTAAAAAAATAGACCTACAGATTCTGCATGAAGAACTTACTGGTTGAAGGTGGTGGATTTGTTACAAAAGTGCTGCTTTGATGACTTTTATTACCTTCCCTCTCGTTTAACTAAGGAATAATATTCAGTTAAGGCTGTTTCTTGTGACTTTTCTCTCTTTAAAATTAGGTATTTGTAACAACTATGAAACGATGATGATCCTTATTTCATGGTAAAGTTATCTCTAAATTGGACTAATTTATGAAACAAGTGTGATGTTTAAGAAAGGGACTTCATGTCTTCATCTAGTGTGTGTGTTTTAATTTAAAATAAATGTAATCGAGGAGTCAATTCCATCAACTCCTAAAGATGAAGTCGAAGTCGATTCCCAAAAATTCATCAAACAACCCTGATGAACTGGCCCTTTCAAACCTCAAACCTTTTTATGAAAATTGTTTTTAAATGCAAATATATAGAAAAAAAAATGTAAAAAATAATATCTACTGTCCACTAATGTATCACTGTGGCACATTGCATTTATACAGTAATTTGATGTGTTTGGGTAATTTGAAAATGTTAGCGCTTTACATTTTGTACATCATACTTCTGAGCTTGGGTGCCATGTACAGGACGTGCACTCCATTACAGATTAAAAAGAGGAACAAAAAACAAGGTAAGAGATCTTTAGGCATGTGAAAAGTGTGTGGTTAATGCATAGGCTACCATTGTGTCTCCCACTGAATGTTGTGTTAGGTGCCAGACAGGTAAAAAAAGAATAGAAGGAGACCCGGGTTCCATTGTCTGTTTGTTCACATGCATCTATCAGATTGGGCGCTGCCTCCGGGTGGCAGAGTTATGCAAATCATATCAATCACACCCATTTCATTAAAAGGAGAGTAATTTATTTAAAAATATACAATAGGTTTCATACAAATTATGTGTTTGATAAAAGGGAGTTATTTTACAAAGGTATATGTATTACGTGCACATTTTAAAAATACTTTGTGACTAGTGTGAGAGAGGGAGTACACAGAAGGGCGTTTATGGCTCGTTTCCACTAAGAGGTACAGGTCAGTACAGTACAGTAAACAGTACGGTTTGATTCAGGACAGTACACCCTGATCCAGCTTGCGTTTCCACTGCCAACAGTACCCTTACTTGATAGGCGTGGTGTATGCCGGAAAGTAGCGATCAACGTCATTCTCCCACGAGGAAGAAAGCGTGGCATTGTGTGTGAAAATATAAAATTATAAAATACACTGTTATATTTTTTGTGTTTGCGCACTTTGATGTAAACAAGCCCAACACGCATGAGCAGCATGGTGGAAAGAGTGAAGGAGACACTTCATTCCCCTTGTAGCACGCACAAGTGACGATTCTCTGTCAACCAATCAATGTTCTACCGTGAGTCTAGCTCCACCCTTTAGGTATCGGACTACTGTGCTAGGTACCCCAACGGAAGGGTCCCAAAAAAGTGGTATGGTATAGTTTGCTATTTTGGTACCATTCACAACTTCTGACAATGGAAACGGAAATAACTGTGTTCCGTACCGTACTGCTCGGTGGAAAAGAGCCATAAATGCCTGGAGGGGGTATGCGACTAAAAAGTTTGAGAACCACTGATTTAGATAAATTCTCTAGTGGACCTTCCTGACCCATCTACCCATCTATGTTTGATCAGACATATAAATGCAGGACCAAGCCCCAAATATGATGCCAATGCCTGAGAATGCGATACGGTTTAGCGTCAAATCACAAAGACTGCGCTGTAATTACAAATACATTACATTTTTTTTTACTATTTTGAAATACTTTTCAGTTCAATAGCATTACATTTCTTTATTAATTTAATTTTGATAATTTGATAATAAATAAATAAAAATTAGATGCATTTCCCCAATTTGTTAGCTTTAGTATAAAACTAATGCACCCTAAGAGTCATACAGTGTGCAGCACAGAAGAAACACTGGACTCACCTAACAGCTGCACTAAGTTTGGGTGCTTGATTTCTTTCATGACTGCAGCTTCTTTTAAAAACTCTTCCACTTCCATTGTGTCCTCCTGCACAAAAGAAAAAAACAATTCACATCCAGCCTTCACTGTTTTATGCTCAAAACTGTATGATTTAGATGAGAATTTTTATGCTCTAATGCAATAGAGGGTCACAGACAGCTGAGAAAAACAATGCTAAATGTGGATAATTTGACCGTATTTTCATTGTATTCATCTGTCATGTGGTAGAAGCTCATCAAATTAGACAGATGTGAACATGGACATGGCCTCATCCTCAGAAAGCATGAACAAAACTACACGAGGTCAAAGCAAACACCACCCACATGCCATTAAGCAGGTGTGATGCGTTCTCGATGTCTGAGAAGCTCCAGTCTTTGAGTCTCTATTTCACTGACCTTTAGTGTTTTGACAGCCACAGTTAGGTTGTATTTCTTCCAGACACCCTCGTACACCTCTCCATACTGCCCTCCGCCCAGCTTGTGTTTCATGGTAATATCAGTGCGCTCCATCTCCCATTTGTCATAGTTGGGTGAGACGCCATAGATGGTGGGCTTGTTGCGTTTGGGCGCTGGGTAATGCAGCGTCGTGATCAGACCATCGGACACTGTGGAATGATGGTGAACCAACTCCGCCAGCGTGTTGAAGCGGCTCTCCGACGACACATACAGCTGCAGGGCGAGAGACACGAGAGCGTGAGCATGATAATGGGCACAACCAGCCTCACGCCAGCCTACAGATGCTCAAAAAGGAGCAGAAGTGACAATACACAAGTTAAAAGCTCCATGCTGTCCCGTGATAAAACGACTAGCCGCTGAACCCAGGACAGACTGTGAGGTACTAATGCATTAAAGTCACCGTGAAAACAAAATGGACTATTCTCATTTTTAAGGAATATGCAAGATTTATTATAAATGCTTTATCAGTGCACATCTTTTTTTTTTTAATTCATGCTTTCTCTTCATCTTTAAGCAGCCTGTCAATGCATAGGTCTGAAGTAGTAATTTAAGCCGTATTGATTACTTATAGCCAATACTTAGTCATTTTTATGTCCAATAACCATTATTTTAACATGATTTAATGCTTGTTTGCACAATGACAACTAAATAAACCACTGAACTGCAACAATAAAAACAAGCACATGTTGATATGTTCCTTTCACTCTCAGAATTCATGTTTTGGACTTGAAGTTTTAAAATGATTTGAGTCAAGCATTTCATGCGAGTATGAATTGTTGTTACAGCATTTCCCGCTAACATTTTGTGCTCTGTTGAGCGGATTCTTAAACAGCTCTGATTGGCCATTGTGTTCACACGCTGAAATTGTGTTCTCCCGTGTGTATCTATCTGTGTAAGCGCTCAGTGAAGAGCATGAAGAGATGATCGTTGTAGCCAATCACAGACATATCTGTAGAGTACAAAAACACAATGGCCAATCAGAGGTGTTTGAGAATCCACACAACAACGCTCAAAATGCTAGCAGGAAATGCAGGTATCGTCACATTTGAAAATTTCAGTAGCGACATTGGTACTTTTGACAACACTAATTACAAGCGTTAAAAACGGCACAGGAATTTAGGAGTGATGCGTCACGTGTCAAAGAATGTAACATTTGAGAGTGATGCACTGTTTCCTCTTCAAAATCCTAATTTCTGTGTGAATGCATTAATGAGGTTTCTTTAGTGAATTCATGCATGTTTAAATGCACCTTTTTAATACTTTATTGGTGTAATTACTGTATTTTGAATATTTTCATCCATATGCTTCAGATGTGGCAGGAGGGTCAAGAAAACTTGGTTTCATGTCATATTAATCTGTCAAGTGTCCTGAATGGAGTTATATGATACTGGCTGTATTTACATTTTACATTACATTTAGACATTTAGCAGACGCTTTTAGCCAAAGCGACTTACAAATGAGGACAATAAAAGCAATCAAAACTAACAAAAGAGCAACAATATATAAGTGCAAATGACAAGTCTCGGTTAGAAGTGGCTGGAAGACCTGCCAAGAGAGCATTGCAATAGTCCAGCCTGGACAGAACGAGAGCTTGAACACGGAGTTGTGTTGCATGTTCTGAAAGAAAGGGCCGGATCTTCCTAATGTTGTATAAAGCAAATCTGCAGGACCGGGCAGTTTTAGCAATGTGGTCTGAGAAATTCAGCTTATCATCAATCACAACTCCAAGGTTTCTATTGAGTTATGGTTGATGAGCCTAACTGGATGGTGAATAATAATATGGCTGTATAATAATTAAAAACAGCTATCCTTACTAATTCTAAATGTTTAAATCAAGATTGTACATTTTAAAAACGCAGATCTTCCACCTCAGGTTAAATGTGAACTGTTGTGCTGAAATGGCGTCTCAGACTCATTCCTGACGGCTTACACTGGAGATTCCAGCAGGGAAGTGTGTCGCGGCCTCATGCGGAGCCAGTGAGGCAGACGAGGCACGTCAGGCATGCGAGGAATGAGCGCAGCAGTCATCAGCATTCAGCAGGAATGCAGCGCTGCAGTGCATGCGTGACACATGGACTCATTTATCTGCCCACGGGCTGCACTCATCATCGTCTGTCTCTACTACTGAGTGGTGCTGTCAGGAGAGCACTTCAGCATGCTATTGGAACACACTCCATTTAACTTGAACTAATATTAGAAACTCAAAATACTATATAAATGAAAGGTTAATTGACGCTATTTAACTAAACTGAATCATCTAAATGAAGCTAAATAATGACTCCATTGCCTTCTATAGAGCTACTTTATAGATGAAATTCTATTTGTTTCATAGTTGAGTTCTGCAGCATTAATACTGTAATTTTACTGTTTATTACTGTGAAGCTGATTTGAAAGAATCTGTATTATATCAAGTGCTACAGAAACAAATGTGACTTGATTAATGCAAATAATAATTAATATAGTGGTTTGCAAAAAAAAATCTAATTCACAATTTCTTCAAGAAATTAAACTCTATTTTTACTCTATTTTGAAGCCCTGATTCTACGAAAAAGTGATAATTGCTAGCAACTGTTATTTAATTTCTACTGAAATATTAAGGGAGCTATGGTGCTTCTCACCAGCCAATGTGTGAGGAAATCAAGACTAGTTAGCAACCAGTTAATGAGCTAGTCTAAATATTGTAAGTGAGTTCACTAGCTACTGTTGAAAACACATTTAATTTCATGTGTCCTGTAGTAGGTAAGGAAATTAATCGTCACATTCAGCATGTGACTGACCATATGAAAACTGCATATCTGTGCGCTGCCAAATAGTCATCTCAACGCATGAGTATTATCACTGAGAAATGCATGCAGATTTATTTTTACATGAGAAACAATTGCCATCTGAATAGTGCTTGAGCTTTTAAGGGTGTCTTAAAAATCAGGTATTGAAAACTAGTTTTATTTGTACACATCACGCAGCATTCTCAAACGTTTCAGTAACTTCAAAGCTCATTTCAGGCTAGTGAGAGTGTGTATTTTCACCTGCTGCTAATCAGATGTGTATGATATGACATTATCTCTAATTACTGTTATTATCACCTGATCACTGACATGTAAAGCTTAACGCTCTGTGGATGATGTGAGCACAACTCGTTCTGAAGCACACTACTGCTGGAATATTCTGACTCTCACCTTGCCATCCGAGGCCGTGTTGATGCGGTAATGGTAGACACGTCCCTCGTAGCGCAGCGAGATGGACCTCTGTCCTGGGCTGCTCTCGCTCTCACGCACCAGGAAGCTGCCGTTGATGCCACTGCTCAGCAGGTACTCGGCGGCGTTGCGGGACACAGGCCCGTGGTACCAGCTGTGCTTCTCCAGGCTGTTGACGGGCGTGATGTAGTTGCTGGGCACCCAGCCCTGGCCATTCTTGGTCTGAGCCTCGCACCACTCGCCATTGTGATTGTATCCCAGAACCCTCAGCTTCTCTCCTGAACAGAGCAGCATGAGAAATGGGTTATGTCATAGGGGTCATTCCGTGTCAAATATACCAGCTCAATTTTTGGATTTTTCTAATATTTTTTCTGAAAAAACATGTATAGTGATGACAGCCAAAATATTAAGTGTCATAGATGAATATTTTTAGTAAGAAAGATGGCAGCATCATGATGTTATTTTTACAGAGAGATTGGTAGGTCTTTTAGTAAAATCTGTTGACTTTAGCAATCTTTGTTGCATTATATGCCAGTGGTGACCAATCAAAAAGTGGGAAAGAGCACTTTTCAAGTTTTTTCTCCAAGGTTTGCATGCCTGTATCTCAAGAAGTATTAAATATATCTTAATGCCTTTTAAGATATTGGGTCTTAACAAACTTTCCTTTTGGCTTCTTCATTTCTAAGGCCCTCTATGGTTCAGTTCCAGAGATATTGGAATCTCAATATGGCTCCAGGATCATTAAATTGTACACAATCATTAAATAGTACACGTTCAGTGGTCAAAAACAAAATGTGGGTCACTTTGCATAAATACGATACTTCTTTTCTTTTAAAGAGGAATGTCTGAAGAACAAATAATGTTGAAACTAGAAATGTATCTCGTTTCCCTCTGTCAAAACAACTGCATTAAACATACCTGTCTGAGTGCCATATATATTCTTTTTCCAAAGTTTGCGTGCCTATAACTCAAAATGTATAAAAGACATTGCAATATGATTTTAAATTCTAGTTCTTAATAAACTTTTCTTTTGGAATCTTCATTTTCAGGGCCCTATATTATTCAGTCTCAGAGATATGGGGACCTTAATGAGGCTTCTGGAGCCATATTGAAATTCCATCAATATCAATCCATCAATCTCTGGAACTGAACCATAGAAGGCCTTAAAAATGAAGATGCCAAAAGGAAAGTTTATTAAGAACTAGAATCTAAAATCATATTACAATATCTTTTATACATTTTTTAAGACCAAATAACTAAAATAAATCAAATACAGCACACCTTTAAGCTTAATCAAGAGAAGCAAGAATCATTATAATGATTAAAATACAATTAATCCTGCAGCCCTAGAGTCCATTGGCTCTGAATAAAACGCCATCATTTTGCTTAGCACAAGCTCATTAAGTATGTCTACATGCACTTCAAAAAGGTTGATTTCAATCACAATGCACCAAGAATTTGCCTTTTTAAAATGTGCTGATACTGCATTGAGTGATATCATGACAACACACATGATCTGAGGAATCATTCCTGTCTGGAGCACAAGACTGCTTTGATCACATCACGAGCAGCACTAGCACATCACTATTATGTGATTTTCTTGAAGTGTTCATCATAAAGACTCATGACTTCGGCCAGTTTTTCATCGTGTGCTCTCAGACACAACAAGCAGTTCGCTCTTAGACGAATTGCTTGTGGGGTTCGCATTAGATAAAAGCATTTGCTAAATGAACTAATGCAAATAACAAAATCTGTACTAATCAACCTCCTGTCTGTGCCTTCTGTAGTATATCCTGTGCCCTAATAACAGCTCTTTATAAAACAGCGGTGGGAAATATCCAGGTACTGACTCTACACTCTCTCATTATCTAATGAAGTGATGGGCGTCTGGACGGCTGTAGATCTTCCCCTCACTGTTTTTCATGGGCTGAATGGAAAGATCTGACATGTTGAGCAAGATAAAGGAAGAGAGATGAAGAATGTGCAGCAAATATGTAGATTTCCAGTCAGACATGTGACCTCATACTGTTGCTAATAAACGGAACAAAGAGCAGCTTCTCCCAAACAAAAATAAGAAAACACATGAAATAATGTGCAGTCTGTTGTTGTGAAAGATGAGCACGGGTACTAATATTTCTGAACAATGTTGATACACAACAGTATGTGACCATATGTGAGTGCTCAAACACATTTCTAGACCAAAATGCCCATCTTAGCGTGACTTTATTGTAAATAGTTCCTTGGTTAATGAAACCAGAAGGAACAAAATCTGATCTGTGCATTGTTAGGTTGTGCAGTGTCTTGCAGATACCTGAACGCACTATTTTAACAAGTTTGTGCTGAAAATCCTTTACAGGCTGTCTTCAGATATGAACAAGTTAAATTTAAGACCTTTTTAATACCACCTTAATATGAAATTTAAGACCTAAACCTGTGATGGAAATATACATATTACATATGTATAATGTTTAATGTGTTTAATGTAAAAAGAAAACAATATATCACTGCTGTCATAAATGCTATTTATTATTACAATATACAGTGAAATTTTCAAATCAGCAGATAATATTCCATACAAAATATCCCCACAAAAGCACCGCATCACAGAGATTTTTGTTGGTGTAAACAATTCTGAAGCAATATTTCCATCAGTCTATCAGCTTTTACATGCTTAAATCTGCATATTTTTTTATTTACCTTTATAAAGGTCTATTTTTTTTACCTTAGTAAATGTATGCATCATCTTTCATGTTAAATTTTTACAATTGATCCAGAAATTCAATATACACTATAGGGCTGATACCAGTCAAATTAAATTATTTACACTGCAAAATTACAACTGCAATAAATAATGTTAGGGAGATTAATGTTTTAAATACATTTTTGAATATACAAATAAGAAATGTTGGGGGGAAAATGCATCATTTTAATCGTACTAATCCACCAGTAGGTGGCGGTAATCACTTAATGAGTGAGTCATTGAGTCATTCATTCAACCGATTCGTTCAAAACGTTGAAACATTCAGTAACAAAACACCGCCAAGTATTGCTTGGAGATTGTGCAATACTTCTGCTGTGATCTTTGTTTGGAACCATTTTCGTTGGTGAAATAGAAGAAAACAATAAATATTGTGTCTAACATGTAAGTAACTTCCATTACTTGACTACTTAACTACTTGTTTATTGAACTAAAATCAATGTAACATTTGCAATCATGAGAAAAATCTGCAAAAAAGCTCCCTTGTCATGGTATGTTACTTAACTATGGGTTCTAACACTCGTTTCCACGAGTGAGTTAAATTCGCCTGAGAGAATTACAAAGCAGAGAATTTCCTTATCTTTACTGCTTAACTAAATTCACCAGCGTCAGTTCAGCAGATCGAAGATTTTGCTTGTACTTGCGTTTTCCTTGGTTGACAGCTGAAAACCTGAGGTGATTCCGTGGCTGACGCGAGCTTCCTGGATGTCTGTTGAAGGGAAATTCCTTCGCTGATTGGCTGTTGCTTTGACGTCGGAATGACGTTTGAATGACGTTCTTTTGGGGAAGCCCTCTTGGAGTGGTTGGTTGCCGGGTTACGGAAGAGGCTTCAGCAGTCCTGCTAAAAGCCTGAGTTTGCAAGACTTTGAAGATCGTACGTTTTCTCTGAAGTGTTTGAGTTCTTAGATGGTCTCGCTGTGCGGTGGTACGGCATGGGCGCTTTGTCGCGCTCACCAAGGTGAAAGCCAAAGTTCTTTAGAGTGAGTGAGCGAGCGAGCGTAAGACTGCGCCAGAGGGCTTTGTGTCCATTTTAAGCAGGCTGACTTTTGTCCAGCCCACAGGTCGCTGTCCAATCAGATGGTGGCATGGTTGGCATGGATCGCATGCTGTTTGTGGAGAGTATTTCTGCAAGTTTTAAATATCTTCTGATAACAGTATTATCACCAGAGAATGATACAAAATATAAACTTTTCACTAACACCAATGTTCGGCGAATAAGACAAGCTCTCATTCAAGCTTAAACAACAGGTATTTTGCATACACAGTAATCGTAATCACTAAAAGAAAAGTTATAAGGCCAAGATTGAGGTATCATGGTTTCGATAAACACTTAAAATATATATATACGGCCTAACCCATACAGTGGATACATTTTCACTACTTATACGTTTTAAACGATTTGTCTTTTAAAATAGTAATGCAATGTTCTGTTTCTTTGTCTGTGACGCAAGAAAGCAAGGGTTTCGGTCATGCAGGAAGCAGGTGGTTAAACATGTGATAGTCATGTGGCGTCACGCTGTATATCCTGTGCTTGCCTGAGGGCATCATTTAATTTACTCATCCTTTTCCTGTTCTGGACATAATGGTTCCATCCATTGGTGGGTCCCAAGACATGGGGTTTCTATAGGTTGTGAATGAACTCTTTCAGTCCTTGATACCAAGAAAGCTTTGTCGTCTCCTGATCGAATTAGTTTCGATCTCATGAGTAGATGAGTTTACCATACTGACAGGAAATCAACCAAGAATATGGGATTCATGTGCTGGGTGATTAGCAAACCTTGTGAATGCTGATATCAGTGTCTGTTCATATTAAGAAATCCCTACATATGAATAAACTAAACATTTAGAATTTTTTACCACAGTGTTTCTTCTGTGTTTTCTGAATTTATGTGTGCTGTTATGCTCATTTGTTTTAAAGTCTCTTATAAAGAGACAGACAGCACGAGCCTCAACAGTGCGACCTTGATACCAGAAATACACTATCCATTATCAATTGCGGTTTACGTTGAATGTAATAAAATCAGAGAATTATTCTCGCGCTTTGATGCTTCACTGGTTATTTTTTGTCACTAGAGTTTAATCAGGCTATTCGTCCGGTCGGGCAAGTAAAAAAAAAAAACATTGTAAACTAGCTAGAAGGCTGGTCAGCAAGCTGTAGCTCGACCTGTACTTTGTTATTGAAAACATAATAATAATAATAATAAAAATCGTTGGTCTGTCCAATGATTGTAAACAATCACTGGGCCCGTCAAACTGGAGACATTTTAGCGGTAATGTGACCAAAAATATTTAAGGCCCATCGAATCTGAATTTTAAGACTTAAGGCCTTTTATTAGGCCTTAATAAAAGGCCTCAATATCTAAAAGTTATATTTTATAACTTTAAGACATTAAGGCCCAATCCCAATTCTACCCCTTAGCCCTTCCCCTTTCCCCTACCCCTCCGTTTCGCACGTTCACGTGAAGGGGTAGGGGTGTCTCAATTCTCTTTTGGTTGGAGGGGTAGGGGTAGGGGAAGGGCCAGATAGCCCTTCAAACGAAGATTTTTCGGGACCACACTTCAAACGAAGGGGTATGAATTATCTCAGCGTAAACCGGCTTCAGGGGCAACATGGCTGCCCGAGCGAACTAAAAGACACATAAATGTAAGCATTTTTGGCATTAATAAAGATTTTAACGAAAAGTAATCATTTGTTTTGTTACATTCAATCGTGAGTTCATATTTATGGTCATGTTACTTCGCTAATATTTGCTAACTAACGTCATATCATTATAGACTGCACGATAGTGCCACAACATATTTTCATGTCTGATCAGGGCGATAACCACCGTAGACATTGAGGGGGGCTAGTCCCCCCAATAATTAGAAATCGCTAAACCCTTTCCTTAAATATTGCCAATTCGAGAGAGAGAGAGAGAGAGAGAGAGAGAGTTGCGTGAATGCGCGTCTGTGCGTTTCTTTTTTTAGAGTGAGTTTACTTAAAAAAACAGCGATTTTTATCCTCTTGTTGCTGGAAAATATAATGTAGTGATTCAGTATTTAAATTGTTATTAATAAAAGTCGTGGGGCAGCGTTGACAAGTTTCTTTTCTCCTGGATGTGTGAGCTGCGCGATCTCCGATATATATATGTGTGTGTGTGTGTGTGTGTGTGTGTGTGTGTGTCAGTAAGCAGCGCATTAATATAGAACGGTAATTAAAGGCTCTAATGCACACCAGCACACCAGTATAGGTGTGTATTGTTGTGTGTCAGTAAGCAGCGCATTAATATAGAACGGTAATTAAAGGCTCTAATGCACACCAGCACACCAGTATAGGTGTGTGTATTGTAGGAGCTAGACGAAGTATGATGACGTGTGACGGCATAGTAGTGGTGTCCCAATTCTTAGGTGAATATTTTCACCCCTATCCCTTGACACTCTGTTTCAAGGGACAAGGGGAAGGGGTAGGCGGAGGGGTAGGGGTAGGGGAAGGGGAAGGGGTATAAAATAGAATTGGGATTGGGCCTAAGACTTTTTAGGACCCGCAGACAAGCTTCTTCACCTAATTTGGTGTTCCTCATCAAAAATGTCCAGCCTTTTAAAAATGGCTTGTAATCTCATTATGCTATATTATCATAAAATCTTGGATTCAATCTTTTTGTCAACTTGTTTTCTTTCAATTAGCACAGGCTTTGTGTTTCTTTTGGGGACTGATCGTAGCTCAGATCAATGAGGCCTACAATCAATCAGCTCCGAATACAAATACAAAACCTGTGATAATTGAAAGAAAACAAGATGAAAAACAGATTGAATCCAGTATTTGGATTCAATCCAATTAGCATAATGATAGATTTATAATTTTTTTGTAGGCTGGTCATTTTTGACCGGAAACACCTCAAGTGTATCAATGTGGGAAAAAACTAAAGGAGTAAAAAAAAAAAAAAGAATTCCAATGTCATTAACTTGCATATTCGGGGGAAAAAATCCTCTCCAGATCCTAACCTAACCCTAACCCTAACACAGCATGAGCGTTAATTTAATAATAACTCTAAACATTCGTAATTAAAAGGAGTATGTTCAATAGCACATTATTTACAGTTGAATATTTCTGTGGTGTTGAAACTAGCAGTGATTACAGTGAAATTTCACTGGTATTGGTGACAACTACTGAAATTTTGCCCTAGCCTGAGTCATGATGAAGTGTTTAATGTGTTCAGGGATGTAACGGTATGAAAATTTCTTATCACGATTATAGTGACCAAAATTATCACAGTTATCAGTATTATCACGGTATTGTTAAAATGTGCTGGAGATGTTCAAAAAGTACCAACACATAAATCACTTCACCAAGTTTTATATTTAAAAATCAACAAACAACAAATAAAATGACTTTTTGTTTGCATAATCACTAAAAC